>NW_024081914.1:0-62832 GCF_003009895.1 Hyaena hyaena | reverse complement strand
GAATGGGATCAGTTTCTTGATTTCTCTTTCTGTTGCTTCATTGTTGGTGTATAAAAATGCAACCGATTTCTGTACGTTGATTTTGTACCCTGCAACTTGGCTGAATTCTTGGATCAGTTCTAGTAGGCTTCTGGTGGAGTCTGTTGGGTTTTCGATGTAGAGTATCATGTCATCTGCGAAGAAAGTTTGACTTCCTCTTTGCCAATTCTGATACCTTTGATTTCCTTTTGTTGTCTGATGGCTGCTGCTAGGACTTCTGGCACTATGTTAAACAACAGTGGTGAGAGAGTTACATGTATTTTTTTAAAATATTAGACAGATTTAATGGATTTCAGAATTACTTGCTGTTACACATCATGTTGATTTGGTAAGCATGGAAACCTATTGATTTTACGTGTTCCGATTTTCTACTGAGTGGCTAATCCTTTTTAAAAACAAAATGTATTTCAGCGGGATGAAAGAAAACAGTACAAATATCTTTAGGCTGACAAAATTCTACTAGAATCAAAGAAATTGAGTGATTCATTATTAGCTTGTGGACATTTCATTGCTAGACACCTAGCAATGATAAGCTGGAAGGGGCGCCCAGGTGGCTTAGTCGGTTGGGCATCCGACTTTCGCTTAGGTCATGATCTCGCGGTTCGTGGGTTCGAGCCCCGCGTCGGGCTCTGTGCTGACTGCCAGCTCGGAGCCTGGAGCCTGTTTCAGAGTCTGTAACTCTCTCTCTCTCTGACCCTCCCCTGCTCATGCTGTCTCTCTCTCTCTCTCTGCTAGAAATAAATAAAACATTTAAAAAAAAAAAAAAAAAGAAGCTGGAAGATTTTTTTGTAAGAGATTGTTTCATCCAGATAAAAGATGATGTGTTTCTGTCACCAATAGCTTTAAAAACCATATATGAACAATGTTGATTATTATGAATAGTATGAAATTATTTATATAAAAGCCTGTAAAAATGGAAAACACATAATAAAATCATATAGTTAAAATATATGTATAAACAATATATTGATACATTGATAAAGGAAATCCTACCATTTGTAAAAATAAAAGGTAGGACAATGGTATTTGATGTTGTATTTGAGAAAATATTTATAATTATCTTATTTATATTTCTATGAATATAAACTGTTGTTCTTATGTATATGTGGGATTTTTTTCCAGAATATTTTTATCTGATTTAGAAATAACCATAAGCTATGCCGCTTTTAAGTTTGATATCAAAAGGAATGCTAATGTTTGTGGTTATCATTTTATCATTTATCCAAGGGCAAATTAAATCAAATCAGGTACAAATTCACAATAATTTTGATAGTTTAAACATGTAAAATAATAGCACATGTAGGTAATACCACTAGTTATCCTAATACTTGAGTTGCAGTTGAAGATTCTTCCCTTTAAAAATTCAGTAATGTATTAGGGTGCCTGGGTGGCTCAGTCAGTTGGGCATCTGCCTTTGAATCAGGCCATGATCTCATAGCGGGTGGGTTCGAGCCCCGTGTCAGGCTCTGTGCTGACAGCTAGCTCAGAGCCTGGAGCCTGTTTCGGATTCTCTGTCTCCTTCTCTTTCTGACCCTCTTCTGCTCACACTGTCTCTCTCAGAAATAAATAAAACATTAAAAAACTTTTTAAAAAATTCAGTAATGTATTTAAAAATTCACATGTGCTGCCATAATAAACTTCCATAGCTAATTATTAATATGTACAATGCCCTAGCTTCTCATCTTCTTTTTTCTTCTTATATAATAATATTTCAAGAAAGGAGTTCAGTGAGCACTCAGGTTGTAGCTATGTATTGCCCAACTTTATTGCCATCAGCACCTCTCTTTTCCTTTAGCAACACATGAGGAATAGGCTAATCTAATGAAGTAACTCATTGAAATACTGATTTTAGGGGCATAGTCACTGAAATTTTGACTGATGTAGAAATGGGACTGAGACAGCCATTTTCAGGCATACGCATAATGGTAAATCAGTATAAAAAGCAGTATTCAAGGAGAATCAGAAAGATAGATAGAACATATAAATAAAAAGAGAATAGACCGTTGTGGCCTACAGCAATAGTGTACTGAACTCACTTTATTCCATTTTACAGGAACCAGTTGATAAATTTTAGGTTATTTTTGCAGGTAGGTTGTTTTCAACTGGTAGTTTGAAATCTACCATGGTGGTACATTTACACCATGGAACTGGGCGAACACTCCAAATCAAAGCTTTGCTGTCCCTGAGAGCTGGTAGTTATTTATACATTTAGTCACAAACACTGACAGAGAGACAGAAAGAGCGCAAAGAGGAGAGTAGTTCCTTAGATGACTGACAGGGTACAAGTTCCCAGCTCTAAATCCTTGCTTTATTTCTGGGGAATGCTTTCACAGTCTTCTAGTAAACCCTACATTTATGTTATGCTCACTTAACATAGTATGTGCACACACACACACGCACACACACACACATAGACTTTGACAAAGATACCTTAGAAAAGGAGCATACCAAATACTGATCTAATTGCCACAGTTCTATTCAATATAAGTGGAAGTAAGAAACTTGAGAATGGTAATTTATTATGTTCAGGTGAAATGTCTTATATGTACACGTTTTAGTCTCTGTGCTTCTTTATTGATACTGTATAATTTAGAATCAGCCTCACTAGCATTGAATGTCAATTCTGCTGGCATCAGGGTGAGACATTTCTTCGTGTGCATTTTATTGTTAATCTGATCATCACCAAAAGAAAGTTTAAGGAGGGAATGAAGAAAGAGGTTAAATGTAGTATCTTAAAATGTATTTGAGTATTTTATTAAGGACTCTGTTCTTTTTAATAGAGTGCTGTAGCCAACTTCTATGTTGGATTTGATAGGTTGAAGAGCCACCCTGTTGTTGTTTTTTTTTTAATGGAAAAAAGAATGATGCTAACTTGGATTGTCTTTCTGGATATTTCCAAGTCTTGCTTTCACACTACTTCTACTAATGCCTTTTAGATTAAGGTCAATCAATATTTTGTCACAAATTACCTTAAAAAGACTCATTCTTGGACACTATTTTGAAGAGAGGCCACTACTCCCTCTTCTCCTAGTTCTGTTACTCCATCTAAACTTCTGGGTACAGATAAAATGTAAAATTCAGTAATACTGAGACAATATTGTTGATTTTGGCAAGACATATCCAACCTTATGCACGTGATGCTAGGAGTTATTAAAGCCCAGTAATCACTGCAGGTCCTGTCTTTTGACCTCAGAAAATTTAAAATTAAGGTATGAAATATCAGTAAGGGACATCTGCAGTTTCAGATCTATCTTTTGACTTGCTGGAAGCATCTTTAGTAAAATAAAGTAACTGACCCACTTTTTAAAGGCTTTACACATCTTATTTGGGAGCAGCTTGACCCCTCCAAGTGCCAAAGGAAGAATTTTACCTCATTAGAAGTCCAGCTGTATTGCTTAGAAAAATGCAGGGTGTCATAATGGACTCTTGGAAAAGGACATACCCTTGGGCTATAGATTTAAAGATAGAAGAAACCAGTGTCCTGCCTTGGTGTGTGTGTGTGTGTGTGCGTGTGTGTTTAATGTCACCAGAAGAGACTGTTATTTTCCTCTTTGAACTTAAAGTCAAATGATGTTTTAAGGCAAGTGTTAATCTTTAGCTGAGAAAATATTTAGTTTGGATATTTATTGAAACATGCTTCTATTGACTGTCTAGCAAAATACATAAAGTTCAGAACATGGAAGGATACCTATAGAAGGTGACCCAATTCAATAAGGTTGTTTTCTTTTCAGCTATACTAGCATGAAATTGTAATGTTTTACTACTCTATAAATAAGTAGAAATACTTCTAGAAAATTTAAGGTCACATCTGTTTTTAGGTTACTTTTTTCCACTAATGCAGTAATATGGACAGATATTCATTGGAAGGCAACACAGAGCAGTATTAATTTGTGTTTGGGATTGTAAGAATTTAAGGCAGGTTACTTTTTGGTATTGTAATTATTCTAAATTTAAAATAGGTATCAGTTTATTCTTTCCTTTCTCCAAGAGAAATAGAAAAATGACTATAAAGCTCTATCTATCACATTGAAAACTTTCAGACAATATTACTTAAATACTTAAGTAGTTAAGTTTTAATTACAAGTGGAATCACAGAATGCTGATCAATTAGCCCAGAAAATAGCCACACACACACACACACACACACACACACACACACACCTCTTTCACTAAATTTCAGACCCAGTTACAAATACTTTCAGATTGTTTTACAGTATTCAATCCAGTTCTAATAAGGACATAAGTAAAGGCTATTGATGTAGTTCACCTTTGTAGAAGACAGAAACAGCTTCAATCGGAGTAACACTTCCCACTGTGCTTTGGTTTAGTGAATGGGTTACAAAATGAGACTTATTCAAGATCAAATGGTAAGCCAGCTTGCATCCTAAGGCTGTGATTATATGACAAAGCCTATCTTATTGCAGGTATGGGATTTCCTGCTACTTTAGAAGACAACTTTTTTTAGCCTTTAGAGTATTGCTAGTCTCTTAAATTTTTGAAAAGGCACTGAGGTTTTTTTCTTGACCCATGTTTGAGATTTATGGATTTAGACCTGGTGGCCATGTTAACAAGTTATTACCCCTACCTGATTCCAATAGCCAGGGGATTGAGTTCTGTTGCCTCCAAATCCACCATATAGCACTGGCAGCATGGAGCACAGTCCAGGAATGCTAACTCCAGGTGTGAGGCTTCAGCTTGCATTCCCTGAGTGCTGAAGAAAACAGTAATTTTTTGCTTCCATGAACAGCTGTCTCAGCCTGAGAACAAGCAAAATAATTATCCAAGATTGCTTTATTTTTGGCATTTATCACAAATAATAAAATTTCACAAAACTACCTCCAAATAATTACATAAAGACACATAATAAGAAATAATTTATTAACACCTTGCTACTAAACAACTTTCTCCTGGGAATTAGGTATTGATAAGAAAGAGATATTGGTAAGAAATTTTTTAAGAAAGAAGAAATTATGCCATCTTGTTAAAGATGGTAAGAGAAACTATTTGAGGAGCACTGTTGTGACAGGGAAGCTGGGGGTTACTACAGTGGGGTTTTGTAATAGGAGAGAGAAATTGGGTTCAACTCCAAATAGAACAAAGAAAAGTAGGACTTCATAGCCCAGGAAAAGGTCAGAAATTTAGTAAATGGGAAATTCTTGGGATCTGGCAAAAGTGGTCTAACAGGATTCTTGTGAAGGCAGGGTCAGGATGATCATATGTTACCCGGGGATGGTGGAGGATGAGAGCATGATCAGACATTGAAGATGACCAGATATGGAGGGTGAGGGACTCTGGTTGAATTGACTTAGCAGTATTCTTGCTACAATTAGATAAGGTACCGATGACCATGGAAGCCCAAGAGTCAGGTACTAGTCAAGAAGAGAATTCAGAGAAGCCTAAGTAGAGTTTGGTGACATAGAGAACTTTTACTAATATGCCATACCAAAAAAAAAAAACAGATTACTTCCCACGACATTCAAATAACTGCTACTAGGTTTTTTATAAATGTTACATCTGTTTATGCTTTGCACTCTGTACTAAAGGATAGTGGCAATTCAGAGTCCTTATCTGTGTCAAAACAAGATAACCAATTTAAACACATTAGAACTGAAGCGAGTATATACATTTAGTTTTTTTTTTTCAAGTTTATTTCTTTATTTTTGAGAGAGAGAGAGAGAGAGAGCAGGAGGGGGAAAGAGAGACAAAGAGAGAGAGTGAAGGAGAGACAGGGAGAGAGAGAGAGAGAGAGAGAGAGAATCCCAAACAGGCTCTGCACTGTCAGCACAGACCCCAGCATGGGGCTTGAACCTACAAACCGTGATATTATGACCTGAGCCAAAACCAGGAGTCACTCAGGTGCCTCTATACATTCAGTTCTGATGCTTAAATGATCAATATTAGTTTATTGAAAAATCAGTTCTTTAAGAGCATAAAGAAGAGAATGAGCCAAAGGAGGAGACATAAGAAAAAGCAACAAAAAGCTTAGATGTACTTGAGAAAAAAAATAAAACTAAAAGATTAACAAGTATAAAATGTTAATTGAGAAAAATACCATTCTATAATAATCTTGATGAAAGGATGTGACATTCCATTATTTACTTCACCTCTATGCTACTCTATTGAGTTAGACTACTTGATAATTAGCTTTGTTGGATATAGAAAAAGTCTGAACTCTGAACACTGAAAAGTGTCTACTTTTATTTAGATATTTTTACATTTTCATTTCTTCTATTACCTGAATTGTTGTGTTCCCATTGGAATCACTGAACTATGATCATTCAGAGATAATTTCCTGAGTGTCTGTTGTTTGCCAAGGTACAGTGGTAAATTATGTGTTAACAATGTGCAATAAAACTATAATGGAACTTCAGGGTCTCTCATTTGATCAAAATAAGTATTATTTGGTGTCTGTCAGTGTGGATTTTGTTAGTGAAATTATTTCTTTTCCTTGAGTAGTGGTACTGGAAACTATCACTAATTTCCTGAACCAACCTTTGTTATTTTCCCTGTCAGTTTGTGCATATGTCTACAGTATTCTGTTTGCCCTTCCTACATTTTATTAGCATCTCAAGTTTTTTTTTTTTATTTGCTCTCTAGTTGCCATCTGTTAATCTGGATTACAGTTCTTCTACATATAGATGGTTATATCTAATTCACTTCTATTGTAAATTGATTTGGCTATAATTCAGATATAATATCATTTTTATAGCATCCTATTAACTTTTTTGTTTTGTTAACATCTATGCTTTATTTGATTATACAGGTTATTCTGATTGTCTCAAATTTCCTGACTCTGTCTTAAATGTTATTTTTGTCATCTTTCCATACTAGTTAAAATATACCCATTACCTTAGATAGACTTTACAACATTAATTTCAGAATTTCTGTTCACATTTTTCCTAATTTATCATTTTCCTTGTATATTCACGTATCGTTCCAGATTGACAAATTCTTTAGCTATTCTCATGGCAATATGCACATTAATTCATCTGACATTAGGGAAACATTAAGGAATATACGCAATAACAATGCTATGACTACATAAGGCTTCTAATAAACTATGTCTATTCTAGGCAGTGTGTATATCTTTAGCTCTAACTGTTCAAAGTCAAAGTATTTCAGTTATCCTCCCTGTGACTTGCCCTGATTATAACCAAACTGTCTTTTTTTCTACTGAGAAGGGCTAAATTTGTTTCTGAAAGGATATGTTACTGCAAAAGTTTGTTTCTACCATGATTATTTTATTACAACCATTCATATGCCACTTAATTTATACAAAGTGAACTTTAATCATTTGATAGTTAGTTCTTTCATGTTTCCATGGGGAAGAAATGAATAGTGCAGTTTATTTATACCTGTGAAACCCTGATACTGCAGTGGTGGATTAAAATTACCACAGCAGAAGAGAAAAAGGGACTAGTAGTTGAAGAAGTAGTATTATGTAAATTAATACCCAAATGTGTGCTTTGCTTCATTTTTAGACATGTATGAAGTAATATACACTGAAGTGTCTATTATATGAAAGTAATAGTAGTGTATGTGGGAATTTAAAAAACACAAATGAAAGTAGTTATATATAACTAATTTATATAAAGTTTATATAAATATAGATGAGTGAGAGAAGATAAATAGATAATATACACTTGTCAATGTCCTCAAAGAACAGTATAAAAATAGGAATAGATGAAGCCTACTTAGAATATTTATTAGTCCTAACAGTCATTAAACTGAACTATAGCAGGGGTGCCTGGACGGCTCAGTTGGGTAAGCATCTGACTCTTGATATCATCTCAAGTCATAATCTCATGGTTTGTGGGATAGAGCTCCATGTCATGCTCTGCGCTAACAGTGCAGGGCCTGTTTGGAATTTTCTTTCTCCTTCTCTCTCTGTGCCCCTCCCCTACTTGTACCCTCTTTCTCTCTCTCAAAAGTTAAATAAATAAACATTTAAAAACACTTAACTACAGCAATAAAATAACTGTTAATACTAAATTTTTTGTGCCAGATTCCAGAATAAAATTATAAAGATGAAATAGGAAAAATCTGTGAGTTTTTATAATTTTTTTTGCACAATATTATCACAGAAATACAGTTCCTTGGGGCGCCTGGGTGGCTTAGTCGGTTGAGCGTCCGACTTTCGCTTAGGTCATGATCTCGCGGTTCGTGTTCGAGCCCCGCGTCGGGCTCTGTGCTGACTGCCAGCTCAGAGCCTGGAGCCTGTTTCAGTCTGTGACTCCCTCTCTCTCTGACCCTCCCCTGCTCTCGCTGTCTCTCTCTCTCTCTCTCTCTCCTGGAAATAAATAAAAAACATTAAAAAAAAAAAAAAAAGAAATACAGTTCCTTTCTTCCTCCAGGAGAGTACAATCATGTACATACGAACTTATTTGCAAATGGAGAGCTAAATATGACCCAACTCGATGCCCAGTATATTATCTAGGACACCTGTCAGGATATTGGCAGCAAACAGGTAACAGACCAGAAATGTTCTTTTCAGTCAAGAGAAGGTATGAAGTAATGAATATTCTCTTGTGATTTTACTCTTATTTCTAAAAATAATAAGAGAGATGCTATCTTGATCAAAGTGTGTGGCTGTCTGCTTATGCATTAGTATACAGGCTGTGTGTCAGCAAATCAGCCTCTGGAGGTAAGCAGCCTATAGTGGTTTCAATTATAATATAAATGACCTGCCATGTT
Organism: Hyaena hyaena; assembly: GCF_003009895.1. Lineage (NCBI taxonomy): Eukaryota > Metazoa > Chordata > Mammalia > Carnivora > Hyaenidae > Hyaena > Hyaena hyaena. The sequence goes on along the minus strand of NW_024081914.1, from coordinate 54,099 downwards.
AAAACTAAACTGGTACATTTTTCCACCAAAGATTAAAACAAAATTAAGCAAATTTAAAGTGTATAAAAATTGTATATTACATGGTACTGGAACAATGTAATATTACCCATCTGTCAAATATCTGTAAATTCCATTATACTATTCAAAGAAACTAGCCCTCAAATCAATTCAAAAGTTATATATAAATATATATTTAGTTATAAACTTAACAAACTAATGAAAGCCTTTGCATTACAGATCTGTCATCCATTTCCTAATCAATGCATATATTTATTAATTCATAAAATAAATAATTGATAAGAACGTCCCATGTATCAAGGACTGTTTCAGGACCCTGAAATATACATACAGTACATTCCAAAAGAGGTACTTTCCAAAGTACAGGATGGGGAAAACTGTTAAGTCATTCACTCAACTTGTTGTCTTAATCTCTTACTCTACACCTGTGTTAAAAAGCCCTATATTGGGGCACCTCAGTGGCTCAATAGTTTGAAATCTGACTCTTGGTTGTGGCTCAGGTTCAAGCCTCACAATTCACTCTCCTCTCTCTCCTTGGGATTCTCTCTCTCTCTCTTAAAATAAATAAGCATTAAAGAACTGTATTTGTCAAGGTAGATGGTTCCTTTTATTATGATATTTAAGGATATACTGACATGTTTTCTTGCTCGTAATGATCTTTCACCTGCTTATTTCCCTGCCTTAATTGCACAATTAATAAATATCCTCTAAACTCACAACACACCTTACAGGGCTTGACACATCAATCTGTTATCAACTTTATTCTACAATCCCTAAGATGTTAGTTTATCAGATTACCGTACTCTTAGCCAATTGAGAATTCAAAGCTGATCAAAGGCACAACTGCACATATAATATGGAACATGGCCTGGAGAGGGTGGTCTAAGTGGAACATTGTCATGTAGAGAAGTAGATAAATGGATACTCAAAGAAAATTCACAGAGATTAATCAATGTATACTTTCTCCCAGGGCTAAACTTGTTACTAAATTCAATAGATATAGAATAATAAGATAAATAAAATATTATTTGCCCTTGAGAATAATGCACCAAAGCCACTCAAAGCAAGTTTTCCCTTTTTTGTAGCACAATGATATTATAAAATGACATACACACACACAGTTTTAAAATAGAACATTAGATAATTAGCCCATAAATGTTAGTAGCATGGAAAAGATAACTGGTATTTTTTTTTAATGTTTTATTTATCTCTGAGAGAGAAATAGCATGATCAGGGGAGGGTCAGAGACAGAATGGCATATCAGTCTGTATATTTAGAGACATTTTATAAAATGGTTTTCACTTTTGGAATTTGTAGTAATGTTTTTAATATTAGTAACTGAGACTATAGCAGTATGAAAGTGATGAGAATGCCATAGGAATGCCTATACCACATAAAAGATCAAAGAGGTCAAAAGTATCTTCTCTAATAATAAGTTTAATTTGCTTTCAAGAGGGAAATTCTAAATTTTATTCTTTTAAGTGTATCAACGTAACTGAAGCTGTTAATTCTATAGTAGATTAATGATACTGAGTATGATATGTAAAATCCTATTAGCAGCTCAGAGGGTGATTTTAGAAAAGTAACTTCATATTTGAACTAAAGAAAATTGCTTTTGCCCTGGTTTGTTTTCAAGAAAATTTTAAAAATGCACACACATAAATATAACACACTGCAGAAAATGATGAGAGTCAAATATCAGGTAAAAACAAATGAAGAATGATTTGATATAGGTTTAGTTTAAATTTCATATGCATTATATTTAGTTATCCAAATGAGGTTCTCCCACAGAATAGGTATTTTATCAACATAAGAAAATAATAACTTTTAATAGTATACTGTTTCAAAAACTATATATCTACACTGGTTCTTTTGATATTTTTTCTAGACAATTGTTTTTTGAAACGTCAGTGGTAAGAGTAGATCAGTGGTTCCTAACTCTAGATAAATGTTAGAGTCATACAGGGAGCCATTAGAAAATACTGATATCCGTGTCGCACACCCAGAAGAATCTGAAGTAATTGAGGATGTGAGCATCTTGGAAGTTGGTATATTTGCAAATCTACCTAGAACCATCTGATGGGACTGTGAATAATTAAGAGAAATCAAGTGTCCTCTATTCTGAAATATAGGCAAATATTTTCAAGATCTTAATATTGGATTTGATTTCAAAGAAATTAGCCAGGTAAAACCATCTTTTATTAAAATTAGATTTCCCTTACTTTTATGCATATTTTTATCATTAAAAACTGAAAAAGTCAACAAATACACTCTAAGGGGAAAAATTACTACATTATAAGAAATGTATCAATATAAAGAAAAAATAGGGAAATAAAATTTCAAATTTACTGAGTTTTTAATATATTTAATTGAATAAAAAGAAATCAAGAACTAGACTATAACCAGAATGAAAGAAAAAAGACATTTGAAATAATAGTACTGAATAAATATTGATGACCCATTTATTTGAATTTAGTAATGTGTATCTTGAAGAGTTTTCAAGATAACTGAGCAAGTGAATCACAAATTTAAATATTTAGATTTGTGATTTTATAAAATGCCAATTTTAAGTGTTTAACCAGACATTTAAGAAAAAAAGTTGAATAACATGTTTAATGACTTTTCAGAGTTTACTTAGTATCTCATTTGAGATGAAAACACGTCAGTCTTTATAGCTTTTAACTTATATTACTAAAATACAAATGACTGATTCATTTTAATCTCTTATGGATTAAGTTTAGTTTGTCTAAAAATACATTTTTGTACTGGGTAAAAGCATAAAAAGAAATGAGAAAAATGAATGTTGGTTTTGTTTTCTGTATTTCATAAGAATTTGGGTATAAAATAAGTACCTCTTTTATTTCCCTAAAGTCAGGAGGGAGTGCAATCAGAAAGGTGAAGCCTGTATGATACTCAAAACCTTGACACAGACACATATTTGGATTTATTTGGCCTGTGCCCAATACTGAGGAGGACATCACATGCTGACTTTAAAAGAACACCTGCAGAGGCGCCTGGGTGGCTTAGTCGGTTAAGCGTCCGACTTTCGACTTTCGCTTAGGTCATGATCTCGCGGTTCGTGGGTTCGGGCCCCGCGTCGAGCTCTGTGCCGCCTGCCAGCGCAGAGCCTGGAGCCTATTTCAGAGTCTGTGTCTCCCTCTCTCTCTGACCCTCCCCTGCTCACGCTGTCTCTCTCTCTCTCTCCTAGAAATAAATAAAAATTAAAAAAAAAAAAAAGAACACCTGCATTCGGCGTGCCTGTGTGGCTCAATTGGTTAAGTGTCCAACTTCAGGTCAGATCGTGATCTCGCGGTTCATGGGTTTGAGCCAGCCCCACATCGGGCTGTGTGCTGACAGCTCAGATCCTGAAGCCCGTGTCTCCCTCTCTTTCTGCCTCCACCCTGCTCATGCTCTCTCTCGCTCTCAAAAATAAATAAACATTAAAAAATGTTGAACAATTAAAAAAAAGAAAATCTGCATTCAAAACTAGGCTTTTTCGGTAATGAGCTGCATGAAGTTGAGAAAAACCACTAAATCTATGCAAGCCTATACATTTTTGGTCCAATTGAGCTTTCTAATCTTTGAACCCAAAACTTTGGGCTATACACGCACCCCTTGCATTTCTCTTTGGAACCTTCTCCATTTGAAAATTTGAAAACTCATTTCAAAAATTTTTGCTGACACACAAATAGAAGGTATTTAAAGTAAACACTAATTACTAAGTGAAAGTTTGAGAAAATTCACATAAACCTCAATTTCTGTTTGCTCATTCATTCTTAAGATATTTAATAAGTATAAGGGAGGATCTGTTAGAGCCATGTCTCTTCAATTTTAAAGTGCTTTCAGTTTACTCAGGAACTTGTCAACAGGCAGATTCTGATTCAGAATGTCTTAGATGTGACCTGAGATTCCACATTGCTAACAAATCCCCAGGTGATGCCAATGTCCTTGATTCTTTTAGCCTATCTTGAGTAGCTAAAAGGACTCACACTTTGGCTACATGGATAAGTAGACACTGAGGGAACTTTTGTATAAAATTCAACTAGATCCCAGATAAAATGCAAAAAACATAAAAGTATTATTGCTGGAAAGTCAAAGAAACCTACACACACACACACACACACACACACACACACTCCTACCCATCACAGCAAGCTGAAACTATAGAAGAAAGCTGTGAGTGGTAAATATAAACTATAAAATGGGGTTGTACACACACATACACACAGACACACAGACACACAGACACACACACACATACACACACCAGCAAGCTGAAACTGTTGCAGAAAGCTGTGAGTGGTAAATATAAAATGGGGTTGTACATACACATGCATGCGCACATACACACACACCAAAAAAGGTAAAACTGTAGCAGAGAGCTATGAGTGGTAAGCATAAAATGGGGTTGTACTGAGGCCAAAGCTGGTATCAATGCTGCATCACTTAGATAAAAGCCTTGGATTCCTACCAAGGTAGCAGATTTGGACCTCAAATTTTTACATTGAAACAGGAACCCTCAAAAGGGATTAAAGTGATCTCAGCTTGATAGTTCTCCGAGACTCCCTGAAGAATCATTTCTGCATTTTCTGCTTAGGAAAGCATTCCCAATTACGCCTTTATGATTCCCACAGATGACATTCAATGAAATGTGGGCTCCTAAAAGTACTCAATATTCATAGAACCAAACGATTATGAATAGCAGAAATAAAACTCAAGCAAACCTAGATGGACAACAGTCTAGATAGTATATAAAATATCTGAATAACATAAATATGTATTTTTTGAAAGTTAGGTAAAAAAACAATCAAAATGAGACAATATAAAACACTTTTAAAAATAAAAAACAAGATTAAAATAAAACTCAATAGATAGGTTAAATGCCAGAATAAGATAAACAGAGAAGTGAATGGGAGATAGATTTGAATAAATTTCCCAGAATGCAACACAAGTTAGTAGATAAAAAAATACAGAGACATTCAGAGCAGAATGAGAAATTATACTAACTACATAGTGTCCAAGAAATAGAGAATGTAATAATTAAAAGTACTTAAAGGCATAATGACTATGTATTTCCATAATTATTAAAGATACAAATCAACAGTTCAGGAAGCCCCATATATAAGCAAAATAAGTATACACATAGACACACTGGGAAGAAACTTCACACCAAAGAGAGATCTAAAAGCATACAAAGAGGGGCACCTGGGTGGCTCAGTCGGTTGGACATCTGACTTTGGCTTAGGTCGTGATCTCATAGTTCATGCATTTGAGCCCTGTGTCAGAGTCTGTGCTAGTAGCTCTGAGTCTGGAGCTTGGTTTGGATTCTGTGTCTCCCTCTCTCTCTGCCCCTTCCCTGCTCTCTCTCTCTCTCTTTCAAATATAAACATTAAAAAAAAAAAGCATCCAGAGGGGAAAAGGGACATCACTTGATCACTTACAAAAGGATGACTATTGACAGGAAATTTCTGAAAGCTTTAATGTAAGACAGACAAGCATAGAATGGTATATTCAAAGTACTAAGAGAAAATAACCATCAGTCCAGTATTAATTATCTGATGAAACTATCTTTAAGATAGGAGGATTAAATAAAGATATAAAATAAAAAACGTATAGATACAAAAAAGATATAAAAATTAATAAATTATGGTACCAATATTTCTTAATTAATGGAATTGGAGATAGTATACCTTAACAAGGTGGTATTCATATTCAAAAGGATACCCTAAAAATGACATAAAAATATCCAAATCTCAATCTTAGTCATGATTATATGTAATAAAATACTATCAAAAGAATTCATTTCACATGAAAAGAATTATATCTGAGATGTAAATATTCTTTAAAACTAAAAAAAATATATAAAAATATCAATACATAAAAGTAATTTAAAATTTTATGTTTATAAGTCACATTTATGAATTCAGTGTAGAGACAGGTGGAAAAGACTGGTCACTTTTCAAATTATTTGGAGGGCTGCAATTTAAAATGTTTCTTTTGTATGAGTTCAAACAGTTCATACCTTCTTTCTCTTCTGGGCCTTTGATTCTCTGTTTCGTACAGTCTCTGCCCTATGGTTGCTTATTCTACATTCTGTAGAGTTGGCTTTTGCTTGCCAAAAACGTAGGCTAGTGTCAGATTGCTTGGATTCAAATCTGGGTTTTACATTTGAACTTGGACAACTTACTCTCCCTCTTTTTCAGTTTATACATCTGTACATGGATATGGTAATTTAACCTACAAAGCTGAAGTCGTCTTGAGGTGAGGTGTAATAATGCTAGCACTCAGAACAGTGTCTGAAATATGACAAAGGCTCAATATTGTTTTCTTTAAATCATCAGATTTTTCAATGCCTTTAACATGGAAATTAATTTAGCAAAATTTTTATGAACGTATATTGGCATTTATTGCTAAGAAAGAATTAAACTGTTTGCCAAGAGTCAGTAGTAGACTAGATCTAGAAACTTGTTTTACTATTTTTCTTTCTTCATCTACAGCTTTATGAGTAAGAAAAAACTACCTGCATTCTTATGTTTTAGCACTTATGAATAATCAAAGAATAACTTCCTTAAAATATGAAATAGTTAAAAATTAATTTAAAAATTCTGTAGGTTACAGATTGTACCATGACCCTATTATTTTATGGTACACTAACAGGGAAAAGGTTTTCACTGTGTCTGATATAATTCTGTTATGCCCCTTGGAAAGAGTACTAAGTACTAACTTGGAAACTTGCTCATACAGCTGCCTCAAAAGCCTGATAAATATTAGGTAGCAAAGTTTTTTTTTTAACAGTACAAGTTCACCAAGAAGTAGTACGATCAAGAAGTATTATGATCTTATAAACATAATACTGTTTTACTCCATGGTTTAGTCAGTGGTTTACTTTGTGTGATTTTCTAGTATCTCCACCAAAAATAAGTGTTAGAGAACTATCCGTTTTTGTCAGCAGAATGGGCATAGGTGGGTGGCCTCATACTGCTTTAATTTAAATTTCTCAGATCACAGTGAGTTTAAGGATCTTCTCTTTTTTGGAATTTTCTGTTTTCATCTAATATACTTTATTATATTTATTGCATTTAAAATTATTTATATGCAAAAAGTTTGAAATCATAAAGGTTGATACACCCAGTCACTATACACCCCCACCTGATTTCCTATCCCATAACCCAGAGGAAATCATTTTTCTCTTCTTCGGCATTTTTTCTAGGTTTTTATCTGAATATATCTAAATAAAATGTATATGCCACAATCTCAATTTTAGACATTATTTAGATCTATTGTATTAGATTAATATTTTGAGTTAACTTTCTCCTTCTCAAATGTTGCTAAATCCATATTCAGAATTTTTGTTGTTATAATGCTACAAGTATTGTTCACTGCTGGACCATAAAATGTACAAGGAAATGAAAATTTTTCTTCTATAGTTTTTTAACCTGGAATTACCAATCTTTTTGTATCTTAGTGTACTTAATTTTCTTAAAACATGAAAGTAATTTACCTACATATCCTTTGTGCTGTATTTTAATAAACATTTTATACACTTGAATAGCTCATATATTTCTTCCTTTCCCCCTGTTAACCTTTCTTCTGTGGATCTTATTTTGTTTTTCTTTTGTTTTAATGTCTGCTGCACAGTTGTTGTCCTAAGACTACCTTTGCTGATTCTTGGATTTCCTTTGCTTTGTTTCTCTGCTAAATTCTGGTTTTGAAACCATATGTAGAGCATTTTCCTGTGTTAGTACTTTTATTTTTATGGTCTGCATTTCCTCAAAGTGTCTTGAGCACCTGAGGAAAAAAATTATGGAACATAAATGTTTACTGTTGGTGGGAATGCAAACTGGTACAGCTACTCTGGAAAACAGTGTGGAGGTTCCTCAAAAAGTTAAAAATAGAACTGCTCTACCACCCAGCAATTATACTACTAGATATTTATCCAAAGAATACAAAAATACATGTACCCAATGTTTATAGCAGCACCATCAACAGTAGCCAAATGTCCATCGCCTGATGAATGGATACACACACACACACACACACACACACACACACACGCACACACACACACACTGGAATATTACCCAAGCATCCAGAGAATGAACTCTTGTCATTTGCAATGATGTGGATGGAACTAGAGTATGTTATGCTAAGTGAAATAGGTCAGAGTAAGACAAATACCATATGATTTCACTCATATGTGGAATTTAACAAAATAGATGAACATAGGGAAGGGAAGGAAAAATAAGATAACAGAGAGGGAGGCGAACCATAAGAGTATCTTAACTGTAGAGAACAAACTGAGGGTTGCTGGAGGGCCTTTGGATGGGGGATGGGCCAAATGGGTGTTGGGCATTAAGTAAGGTACTTGCTGGGATGAGCAGTGGGTGTTACATGTAAGTGATGAATCACTAAATTCTACTCCTGAAACCAATACACACTATATGTTAACTAACTTGAATTTAAATAAAATATTAGAAGGAGAAAAAAATAGAAGCAACTATTTAGTCTTTGTATATCTGTGTGAGTTTATACATAGAATTCTGAAAAGGGAATAAAAATATCCTTTAACGTAAATTTGGTTTTTTAAAAATTTTTATTTTACCTTAAAAATGTATTCATTGTGCATTGTAATGAAAATCAAGCAATACAGACAGATATGCAATGGAATGTAACTCTCCCACTCTAAGTTTTTAATACATGTGGGAGCTTTTTCTAATTTTTCTGCATTTGTTTTCCCAATTTAATTATATCTTACAGGTCTTTTCAGTGTGTAAGATATAACCCTTATTCTAATACATCTTCATACCAGGATATTGTCCAGAAATTCTCACTGAAAATTAAGTTGGTCAATACTTTCTAGATATTATGAGCTTTTGATTTTCTCCTGGATCCAAATTGATATTATTTTTCAGTTTTTTAAACAGTAATATTTTTAGTATTCAAACTGTTTATTTAGACTTTCAGTTGCCTGTTATCCTTGCATATAGCTTTTTCTTATCTGTTTTTATTTCTCTTGATTTTCCTAATTTTAAGATAGCATATTTAGCTTTAGGAAATAATAGTAAATGAAACACTTTAATGCACTATGCTAACATCCTATTTTACAGTCATATTACCTCTAGTTCTCATTTTTATAAATGACATTTCTTTTTTAAATAAGTTGTAATAGGAAGAATTTGGAAATTCTTAATCAGTCATGGAACTCTACTACATAGGTCTTTTATATGTATCAACCCACATTTATTGAAGGATTTATTTTTTTTAATGTGAAGATTGTTTTTTGTTAGGAGAAATAAAACCAGCAAAGTGAGTTTTTGCTTTAAATAGCAGTATGTTGATTGCAGACTGTAGCTTAAAAGAATAGAAACATGCATCATATAAAGAGTTGAGTACTTTCCAACAATTCCTGGAATATATTGGTTGTAAAATTTTTGTTCCCTGCTTTTTACCAAGTCAGAAGATTTGGTAAATCTTTGGTGAATTTTCTAGCATTGTGATCTGTCTTTCATAGAAACTATCTTTGGTTATTTGAAGCATTGCTATGGAGTGCATAATAAAACAATGTTAAAATGGTCAGTTGTATAAAAGTTATTGCGTACTAGTTTTTCCATAATTGTATTCCTTTTACAGATTCTTGAATTGGTTTACTCTCATATATTAGCAAATTTGTCCTAAAACATAAAGTTTAAAATATAATGTTTAGTACATTCTTTGTTTGCTAATTTAAAATTAACTAGTAGAAGCATCCTGTGAAAATATTATTTTAGAATAATATATCTATATTGACTGACATATTTGTAGCTTTGGCACTGTTGGCCTTTTCCTGCTTTTCCTTGAATATTGAACCTCCATCCTGCTTCTTTGAGAAAGTTTTCTTAGTTTGACCCTACTGTTCTTTGCAGTTCTTTCTTAGTATCTTTTGCTAGTTAGTCTACTTCAACCCATGCGTTAAATGTGGGTGTTTTCTGAGAGTTCTAACAACAACCTTCATTTCTTATTCTATATGCTGCTGGAGAATATCATCTAGTTTTATTATTTTCAATACCATCTATATGGTAATGCCCTCCAAACTATATCCCAGCCTGTCTCCTCAGCTTCATTTCCAATAATCACCAGCCTCTTGGGCACCTCTACATTATGTCTTCAAACTCGGGCATCTTACACCTAGTCTGTTCAAAGCTGAAATATTTTCACACCTCTCAACCCCCTCACTCTGCCTGTATAAGAGGCAAACTCACACCAGCAAGTCACTTTATCAACTACGTAGGAATTCAGAAGTGATACTTTCTTTCCTCTTATTTTCTATATTCAATTTTATATATATACAGCAGATTCTACCTCTCTGTAAAAACTCTTCTTCATACCTAATTTATATCTCATTATTTTGTCTTGATTATACTAATATTTTTCTAATAATTTCCTACTTCTAGTTCCTTCTATCACCAGTTTGCTCTCCATATTGCTACCCCTGTTTTCTTCCTAAAATGCAAAGAAGTTAGAGGAAAAAAAATGTTGGAAAATATGGGGTGATGCAAGTTGCCCTTTTAAGAAAAATAATTCAATATATTTAAAGATGCAGGAAACTAGGTGAAGGTATGTGAAAACTAACTCTCCATAATATATTTGGAATTTTGCGATAAGTCTGAAATTATTCCAAAATAAATTTATTCCAAAATTTATTTTCAAAATTGCAATTGTAACTTAACAAATGGCTTAATTATTAACATAATACAAGATACAGATCTTCTAAACAGTAGTGCACTCAAAGAACACTTGCAATAAAAACATTTCAATTTTTACAAAGTGTATTTTTTCAAAATTTTAGTGGGAAATTATAATTGTTAAAAATGCAGTTTTTCTTTTATTATAAGCTACTTGCTTTAAGATTGCTTTTAAATTGAGATCTAAATGCTTTTTTGATCACACACTATGTGTTAATGATCTGTTTTATATCAAAATTTGAAGACATTATTTTTCACCTGATTTTGTCAAAATTTTTGAAGATCTCTGACCTTGAAATCAATGGAAATTCATATTGACTTTTGACTACCTGAATATTATGGACAATTTTCAGTTTTTATATTTTTAAAATCCCTCACAGCAAAATATGTTTGAGCATTTGGTCTTTTCATCTATTACAAACATAAAAGATCCATTTTCTGATATCAGGGGACACATTTGAGGAGTGGGCAGGCATACATTTGTTTTTCCGTTTTTATTAATGTTTTGCTGGAGGGCAAATGTCAATGTAGCCACTTTCATTTTTTTTTTTTTTTACCCTTCTTGCTGAAAGCTCCTGTAGGGAAATTCTGCACATGGGTTTCTTTGATGGTTCCTTTCATTTTTATCTCCTGCTGTGACTTTGACAGTCAGACTGGCTGTAGGAGACAGAAATAAAAGAAGAAGCCTTAAAGAAATGTTATAGCCTCATGCTGTGAATTTAGAAGATGACAAGGGTTTTTTGGCTTGCTTCCTCTGGCCCATGACTAAAAGAAGAACTGTCACCAGGTTACAGTGCTAAGGGGAAGTAATGAGAACATATTTTCTCACGCAGGCTATCTATAGGATTTTGATGCTCATGGCCCGCCCAAGTCAATACGAAACCCTGAGGCTAAAAACTGCAGATGCTGGGTACAAAACCACATTACTAGGGAAGAGGCTTGATAATTCTCTGTGTACAGCTTCCATACAGTAGGCATAAAAAAACATTTATTAATGATAATGGCATGTAATGTCTATAATTGGTCAGTTTGTCTATCCCTACTGTAGCTAAGATATTCTTAAAAAGAAATGGTGAAATCATATTTCTGTAGGAAGGCATTAACAACTCTTTGTTAATCAGCAAGGGATTGCCTTTCATTAATGAGAATCCTTAGGGCTACGTAATAGCTAATAATATTTCTAATTAGGAAATTCAAGAATTTTCTTAAAAAGATTTCAAAATGCGGAATTCTTTAAGTTTACAATAAATCTTGAGAAATAAAATTAGGCTCTGATGGATATAAAATGATCAAATTTATAATTTTAAATAATATGATATGAAGGACAAAATTTATCATTTTAAATACATATTTTTAGGTAAACTGTGATTAATTTGTAAAATATTTGGTCCATAAGAATGATATATATTTATCTTTAATTAGGAAGATTAAGATGCTTTCTTTCAACTGAAATGTAGTCAATCTTGCTAATTTTTTAGGAAAGTTTAAAAATGTATTTGTAAAACAGATTCTAGAATTTCATGAAATAACATACATATATACATTCATATATGTATATAAATATATATTGTAAAGAGTAAAATGTAATGTCCTTTACATATTAAAATATGCAAATCAAAAATTTTAAATTGCAAAAATGTACAATATGTTCCACAAAAAGATGAAATATTATCTCCTGAACATAAAATTTCTAGAGTTAGAAGATATGCAAAGTTAGAGAGAACACACTCCACACAAGACCACCCTGACTTCTGACAACATCTGTATGTTCAGAGGTTTCCCAAACCACCATTACATTAAAAAAAATCAGTAGAGAGATTCACAGAACTCACTAAAAGCTGTTAAACTCATGTCATTACACCTAAAGGATACAGATTAAAATCATACAAGAGAAGAAGGGCATAATAGAGTCCAGGAGAGTTCCAAGCATGGAGATTCCATTTGTCCTGTCCCCAAGGAGTCAAGGTATCATTACCTTCCCAGTATCAGTGTGTTACAGTACACACAGGGTATTGCCAATAAAGGATGCTAACTTGAATTTTGATGTCTAGAGTTTTAATTGGGGCTCCATCACATAGGCATAATGGATTTTAAGTGTGGCTGATCTCAGTCTCTACTTCCTCGGATATCAGCTAATTCCAGCTGACCCAAAATCTACCCTAAATCACATTGTAACTACATGGCTGACCCAGGGCTCCCTTGAAAAGATACTCCTATCAAGCATGACATCATAAAGACCAAGAGATAACCAATCAGAGGCCAGGTGGAAAAGGCCAGATCTCATTTTAGGTAAGGCTAAATTCTTTGCCACAGGACTTAATAAGTATGTGTTCATGTTGCTTGTAGTTTTTTTTTTTTTATAGCCATTGCTATATTCACAGCTCAAAACAAAGAATATTGTCTCTGATTTTTATGTATATGATAAAATTTATTCATCTTTTTTACTACGTAAGTTTTTTTTATTCATATATATATATACACATATATATGAGTTTGTAAAAATGACAAACTCTCCTTAGGTTTTGAATAAACTTACTGAATTCTGTGAATTAAACTCTCTTCTTCAAAGTTTAGAAGTGCTCAGTTCTGACTTATAATTTATTATTATAAGAAGGCAATATTTCCCTCCTGAGTTATGATGAACTTTGGTATAGAGGCAATAAAGTATTATCTTTTCTACTAATTTCAGGAAAAAAAAAGCAGTATAACAAGAAACGTCTCTTTCTCTAGTTAAAAAATTTGACCTGCAGACTAAATAAAAGCACAGAAACCTTGATGAATATGGTAATTATTTGAATGTAGTTTTCACTACTACCTCCTAATTCAGGCCTTCACTTTTGGGAAACAATTCTCTATGGGTCTCTCGTGTTTCTGCACATCTTTTAAGCTGTCTTTGTTTTGGATTACCTTTTCAAGGACGTTTGTACAGTTAGTAGCCTTGGACAGAAAAGACCGGGTTTCCCTAGAGCAAAGAGTAGCTTTGTTTACTTTCCAGTGTAATAAAGTTCATCTAACTCTGGAACAAAGTTTTATCAGCCTTACTGCCTGATGTAAAAGTTTTAGTTTTCTTTCCCCTAATGCAGCCCTGAGTATGCATATGCCATGTATCTCTTTGGGAATTGGCACTTGACGAAACACAAATGCTGATATTTGATTACCTCTCTAGCTCTTAGCTAGAGTCCTTTGTCTCTGATCCAGGAATTTCTTGTCTTTTGCCAATGTTCATAAAACTGTGGCAGGCAAATAGATAAGCTTTCAGGTAGGAGAAATCTCAACCCCTTCACAGTCCGACACTCAAATCCATAGAGTGTTCCTTTTAGTCTCTCCTTCTGTAATTTCTGACCTCTTTAATTCACTGATCACTGTTTCTAATGTCCACCTTTGACTCTAATCTCATGGCTACCTACTGCTTACGGATTAAAGTGCAAATTTTAATTAATTCACTAACTCATTCATTTAGCAAAATCTTAAAGCATTTATTACTCACTGTTTAGGCACCTGAGATAAATGATGGATAAGTTAGTTATGCAACTGCCCCCATATCTTGAGGACAACTGCAGTGTTTTAAGCTGGGACGTTCCAGTATTGGCTTTCTTGTGTTACTTTATACTCTTCTCTTCAAAGAACCTATGTTCCAACAATCTGGATTGAATCACAAAATAGATCCTATGACTTCCAACCCTATGCCTTTTTTCATTCCTGTACCTAAAATACTGTGATTCTGGATCTGCACTTATCAAAAACCAGTCTATGCTCTAAGCCCTTTTTTTAATAACAATTTCTTTATAAATGTTTCCCTTTTAACTTTACTTAGAAGTGATCTTTGCATTTGTCTCCTTTTATATGACACTCATTTATACTGTAATCATTAAATCAATTCCTTTATCTTATACCAAATGATATCTGCTTGAGGAAATATAAAATATCCTGTATATTTTTTATGTCTTACATTGCTTCCCACTTAGTTAAGTACTCAATAAAATTGGAATGAATAAGAGACTAAATATAGATATGAGAAATGCCCCAAGCCTCACAAGCCAAGCCCCAAATTTTCTTTAATTATCATTACCTGCCAACCAAATGCAATTTAAACATTTACTTTCTTCCTTCAGACTTGGCCATTTGAGGACCAGCAACACAAAGCATAGGTCTGCTGGTCTGAGGTTAGCTGCCTGGGCCTTATGTGCATCATTTTTAAAAACTAAATAAAGATTATAATTAAATTATATGCCTTACTAAGAAAATTCAGAGCTCCTAACAAGTAATCATATAACCTGAAACATAAATCTAGACAATCATTGCATGACAAGTTCCATGCCAAAAACTGAAATAATTTATTTCTTTTTTAATCAATATGATAAATATTAACTCTGTGGCATCATTATTTAAATTACTATATTTCTTATTGATATATTCTATAATTAACTTATATTATGATTAATTTACATTGATTTTATAATATACTATGTAGCACTTTCATATTATGTGATTATTTTAGTATGTTTATTAACAATAAATAAAATTTATTACCTATTTATTGTGTCAGACTTTTATATACTTACAGTAACTCCAATAGGTAGATCGTGTTATTATTTCCTTATGTAATATAGGAAGAAAAAATAAAATCTAGAGACATTAAGTAGCTTTTGAAGATTAATGGTCAGAAAGATTGAATAAAAAGATGTCAAGAATCAAGCTTTATTTGGGGATTGTACTCCTTTACAATGACTGTCTTTCACTAAGTATAATCCTTGACAAAAGAAGCAGAGTTATGCTAACAAACTGTTTAAGATTGTTTCTCCCAAGGCTTTTTGAATCAGAAGAGGAAAATAATAGTTTTTATTAGCAGAGTCTGGATTGACAAAATTCACTACTGCAACTGCTTTATCTTTTTAGCATTTTTTAAAAGTTTATTTATTTTGAGAGCCAGAGAGAGAGAATGAACCAGTTGAGGATGAAGAGTGGGGCAGAAGATCCAAAGTGAGCTCTGTGTTCACAGCAGAGAGTCCAATGTGATGCTCAAACTCATCAACCGAGAGATCTTGACCTAAGGTATACGTCAAATATATTAAAGCCCCTCTTTAATATATTTTAAAGCTTTTATTTAACAGTTTACATAAAATATACTATTAGTTTCAGGTGTGCAATATAGTGATTCAGCACTTCCATACATCACCTGGCATTTATCACAAGTGCTCTCGTTAATCCCCATCACATATTTAACCCATCCCCCACCCACCTCTTTTTTGGTAATCATTAGTTTGTTCTTCATAGTTTATAGTCTGCTTCTTGGTCTGTCTCTCTCTCTTTCTCTCTCTCTCTCTCTTTTTCTCTTGGCTCATTTGTTTCTTCAATTCCACATTGTCAGTGAAATCATGTGGCCTTTTTGTCTTTCTCTGACTTATTTCATTTAGCATAATACTCTCTACCTCTATCCATGTCATTGCAGATGGCAAGATTTCATTCTTTTTATGGTTGTGTAATATTCAATTACACAATATATATATATACACACACCACCTCTTCTTTTTCTATTCATCAATCAATGGACACTTGAGCTCTTTCCATAATTTGGCTCTTGTTGATAATACTACTATAAACATCGGGGTGCATGTGCCCCTTCAAATCAGTATTTTTGTATTCCTTTGGTAAATACTTAGTATCGTAGTTGCTGGATCATAGGGGAGTTGTATTTTTAATTCTTTGAGGTGTTATACCCAGATAGCAGTATCCTCAATGACCAGAGACCACCAGGGAGACCGAGTCACACATGCAAAGGCAAAGGGCTTTATTACAGGCTCGAGCTCGGGCTCACAGACTTTACCAGTGCAGTAGATCCGTGCTGTGAGCCCCGAACAAAGGCAGAGTAGGGTCTTTATGGGGTTTGTGATGGGGGAGTTACAGAAATTGTGGCATGGGAACAGTGATCCAATCGTAATTATTTAACATCATTGACAGCGGGTTTAACCATACACATTGTCTAGAGTATTCGTTACTTTTGGCGGGATCCAATTACAACATTTAGAGTACCTTTAAATTGAACCAATTACAGAGCGAGCCTAGGATACTTTTCGGCGACTAACGGGTAAACTTTATCATTAGGTAACAGAATCCTATCTATGGTTTCTATCTATAGGCCTCTCTCTTAGTAATGTGGAGGGTGGCTTCTCCTGCCTTGGGAAATGTATAACTGCCTAATAGTTTTGGGGAAGCTGAAACTTAGGCCTTCTAGTTTAGAGGGGAAGCTTAAAGCCTGTCATGGAGTCAGTTTGGTTTAGACTCGTGTCCTTACAGAAGAACCTTTATACTGTTTTCCAGAGTTGCTACACCAGTTTGCATTCCCACCAACAGAGTAAGAGGGTTGGTTCTCTTTTCTCTGCATCCTTGCCAACATACTTTTTTTCCTGTCTTTTTGATTTTAGCCATCTTGACAGGTTTGAGGTGATATCGCATTGTAGTTTTGATTTGCATGTCCCTGGTGATAAATAATGTTGATCATCTTTTCATGTGTCTATCAGCCATCTGTATATCTTCCTTGGAAAAGTGTCTATTCATGTTTTCTGCCGACATCTTAACTGGATTATTTGTTTTTGGGGTATTGAGTTTGACAACTTCTTTATAGGTTTTTGGATACTAACCTCTTATCAGATATGTCATTTGCAAATATCTTCTCCTATTCCAAAGGTTGCCATTTAGTTTTGTTGATTGTTTACTTCAGTGTGCAAAAGGTTTCATATTGATGAAGTCACACTAGTTCATTTTCCCTTTTGTTTCCCTTTCCTCTGGAGACATGTGTAGTAAGAAGTTGCTATGGCTAGTGTCAAAGAGGTAGCTGCCTGTGTTCTTCTCTAGGATTTTGAATGTTTTCTTTCTCATGATGTGGTGTTGGTTGCTATTCTTCTCTCACATTTGTGACAGAAATAAATGAAACAGAAACCAAAAAACAAAACAAAACAATAGATCAATGAAAACAGGGGCTGGTTCTTTGAAAAAAGTTAATAAAATTGGTAAACTCTAGTTAGACTTATCAAAAATTAAAGAGAAAGGACCCCCAACAAATAAAAGCACATCTTCACAAACAGTCTTTAAGGTTTATTGATTTACTTTTGAGAGAGACAAAGACGGCATGAGTAGGGGAGGGGCAGTGAGAGAGAGAGAAAGAGAGAGAGAATCCCAAGCAGCCATCGCTGTCAGCACAAAGCCCTATGTGGGGCTGAAACCCACAAAGCCATGAGATCATGACCTGAGTAGAAGCTAAGAGTTAGATGCTTAACCAACTGAGGCACCTACATGCCCCAAAAACAATGTTTCTTGGGTACTGTCTAGGTTAGCAGTTCGGGAGATCTAATCCAGACATCACCTGGGATGAATGATGCCATAGACATCTAAATTAGTTGAGGCAATTGAACTAAAATATATATAGTTCATTCACATTATTAGACCATATTTGAATATGTAAAATAGATGACTATACAAGGAAACCAACTTAGTTCTATGTAAGATGCGTTTGAAATAGAGGTTATACTTCATTGTACTATTCTATATGTTTTCTCAGAAATTTTAACACTTTGGGGTTTAATTTATGGTTAACTTTTTTAAATAGCTGCGGGGAAATTAGAAGATTAATTTTTCCCTTATCTTAAAAATAATAATAAGTAAACATTAAATAAAGATTCCTTAAAAATTGTCAAGAAGGTAGTATTAAGAAAGAAAATTCCAACTTCTAATGTTGCTCTGCATTTACAGTCTTGTCAGGTCGTCTTATTTGTTAGAGTGAAGACTTTGAACCCAAACCTAAAAGACCTGGCTGGGCTTGTCACTTGGCAGTATGTTGAACAGAATCTTCCAGAAGTCATTCAGTTACTCTGAGACCCACCTTATGCATTGAATAAGTGGTATAATAATGCCCTTCCCAAATACCTGGATGATTAGAAATAAACTTCATAATAAATACGAAAATTGCTCAATACAAAAATATTGTAATACTGTGTATTTGTTTCCTATTGCTGCCATAAAAAATATTCACAAATTTAGAAGCTTAAAGCAACACAAATTTTTAATCCCATAGTCCTTTTACATCAGAAATTGATTGGACTGGTTTCTTGGCTCTGTGTTGCATAAAAATGAAACCAAAGTATTGGCTGGCTTGGGTCTTATTGGGAGACTCTAGGAAAAGCTGGAATACTTCCAGCTTGTTTAGGTTGTGGGAGAGGTTGTAGGGCAGAGGTTTTACTAACCTTATGGTTGTAAGGCAGAGGATTTACTAACCTGCCTACTAAGTTGGGACTGTCCTTATTTCCTGTCTGACCTGAGTGCTTGCATTTAGGAGCCTGCATCTCATAGCCAGCAACAGCATGCCAAATTCTTCTCATGCTTGGAAGCTCTCTGATTGTCCCTTGTGCCATTATTCTATTATATCTTTTCTGCTCCATATCTCTTACTGCTCCACCTGGAAAAAGTCCTCTTTTTTTAAAGGCTTCTGAGATTAGATTAGGACCACTCAGATGAGTGGTCAGAGCAATTCCTATTTTAAGGAGTGTGGACTTAATTATATTTGCAAAGTCCCTTATACCATGTTACCTTATAACATAATCATAGGTTCCAGAGATTAGGACATCAGCATTTTGGGGATGCCACTTTCTGCCTGCCACATGCTATAATACAAATGTGAAGTTATTTTATTAGTTCTGTGAATGGAAATAGGAGAATGAACTTGGAGGATTTAAACAATATTGATCAGAGTCCAGGAAGTATTAATTTTAAGACTGGAGTGACTAAACTTTTAATCCAACATGAGTTTAATAAAAAAAACCTTGTCAGAATGCTAGAATGAAAAGGAACCTCTAGAATAATGGTCACAGCTGAAGCAGATTCCATGTAGAGACTAATTCTTAACATTTTTGATACAAATAAATATACTTAACAAAAATTTCCCCCAAAATGTAATTTAATAAAACTAATGTTAACTAAGCAGATGAAAATAAAGATGTCATTTATTGTCTATAGTGATTAACTTTGATTAACAGAGCTACTAATCTAATTTAAAACAACCTTGACTGGGGTGCCTCAATGGCTCAATTGTTTGAGCATCTGACTCTTGATTTTGATTCAGGTCATGATCACAGGGTCATGGGATTGAGCCCCTGGCTAGGCTATTGTCTTAACTTATAGTTCAATAGAATCATTGCTGTGTCTCTTGATATGAGGATTTCTCCTTTTTGGAAATGAAGTCTTTTGGAACTAAGATTTCTAGGCTAGTAGAACATCAAGTTTTGGGAAGAGAAAACAAATTTTTTGCTGGTAGGTCACTAAGGGTAATAATGAGTTTTACCACTCCCATTTCAACTCCTTGATTTTTGAACTCATTTATTCTAGCCGTGGGATGAAACAGCACATTTTGGATATGAATTCAGAGCATTTACACCCTTCTGGAGAGTGTTACCCCAGTCTTCAAGGTGTTACCATCTAGCTGGCAATGTAACTGAGTTTCCAAAAGGCCATTCCACTGTTCTATTAAGCCATTCAGAGAGATCTGTACATGTACCTCTTCCCTAAATTTCCTTGTCACTAATTTTCCAATCATGTGCCTTACAACTCCTTGACCATCCAGTCAAAACATTGGCCACAGACCATGAATCACAAAGCTGGCCCTTTCTGTTACTTCCAAGCGAAGTGAAATCCAGGTACACTGTCCTTCAGGGTTGTGCCCTTTACTGTTGTCCTTCAGTTATGTCCAAAAGGGGTCTGTAGATCTATAGCTATCCACTTTTGGGGGATGCTTGCACATCATGCAGAACCATCTGAAAACCAGGCTCTATTCTTCTCTTCATCTATCAATTGATTATAGGAAACTCTCCATTGGGCCATAGGTGCAATTTAGAAAGAGAAGGTAGTATATCAGGAGTAAGAACCATGGGCATTGGGGCCTCTTTTCATGTAAATTATGCCTTCAGCATTTTCTCAGACCTGATAGCATATGTTATCACTTCTATTTGATAATAAAGTGTTGCTGTGCACATCTGACTTTATGGGTTGGTAAGTCAGATAACAACCATTTCCTGATGGTCAGATAAGATTGCATGCTACGTGGTGGCTCGTATTTAAACATTTCACCAAGTATCAGACCAAGAGCTGTTTCTCAAAAGAGGAGTAGTTATTCAGTATTCAGAGGATGGCTGGACTTTGTTCCAAAACCCTAAGGGCCTGCACTGTGTTTTTTCTGAAGGGACCTGCCAAAGACTCCAAACAACATCCCTACCTGCCATTGGCATGTGATGCACTATTGGATCTGCTAGATCATATAGCCCAAGTGGCAGAACAACTCAGAATAGCCTGGATCTGTTGCAGAGTCTTTTCTCGTCTGGACCTCACTCAAAAAAAAACTGCTTTTGGGTCACTAAGTAAACGGGCTGGAGTAGCCCATGTAAATGAGGAAAATGTGAGACCAGATGTAAGAACTTACTCTTTACCTTAAAAGGAAATATCTTAACATTCCCCACAGCACCACTGGATTCCTAGAAATTTCATTGAGGTATAAGGCCCCTGAACTCTTGTCAGATTTATTTTTAGCCTTTAACGTGCAAATGCCTTAGCAATAAGTCTAGATTAGTTGCAACTTCTGGCTCCTGAGGTCCTGTCAGCATAATATCATCAGTGTAATGGCCAGTGTGATATTTTGTGGAAGAGAAAAGTTATCAAGATCCCTTCAAACTAAATTGTGACTGTGTTGTGGCCTTGCCAGATGTAAGCTAACTGCTTCTGTTGGATATTACTGACAGGGATGGGGAAAAAAGGCTGATCAATAGCTGCATATCAGGTACCAGGGATGTATTATTTTGTTCAAGCATTAAAACCATATCTGGTACAGCAGCTGCAATTGGAGTCCTAACCTGGTTAAGTTTAACCTAATCCATTGTCATTCTTTAAGACACATCCATCTTCTGCACAGGCTAAATGGGAGAATTTGAATGGGGGTGTCATGGGAATCACTACTCCTATTATCTTTCAAGTACCATTTTTTTTTCTTTCAAGTTCTTGATTATGGCTGTAATCTCTGCAATCCCTCCAAGAATGCAGTATTGCTTTTGGTTTACTATTTTCCTGGGTAGAGGCAGTTCTAGTGACTTCCACTTGGCCTTTCCCACCATAATAGCCCTAGCTTCATAGATCAGGGAGCTAATGTTGGAATTCCACCAGTTTCTAAGTATATTCATTACGATTATGCATTTTGGAATTGAGGAAGTAACCTCAGGACGAGTTTGGGAGGCCCCTGGCCCCATTGTGAGATAGACCTGAGCTAAAATTCCATTGTTCCTCTGGCCTACATAAGCCCCTACTCTGATGGATGGACCACATCTATGTTTTGATTCTCATGATATTAATACCCATTCATATATTGGACAGTGTCCAATAGTCCCCCAAATGTCTGATAATTTCCATTCCCCAGTGCACCATTATCCTGGTAAAAACTCACAGATCCCTTTAGGAAAGTCTGGGAGAAGAGATTAATAATATAAATTTTTGGCAGTGTACCAAGGACTTTTCCTCTAGGGGACTTGGCCCCTACTTCATTCTAAGAGTTTTGTGTCTGTAAACTGGCTCAAGGGTGGGAATTGATTGAGGGGCTGTGACTCTCTTTTTTATGGTTCAGGCTAGACTTTTGCTCATTTGACCTAGAACTTTCCTGCTTATACAGATCAATAAGAATTCAGTAGGCTTCCTATTTCTCTTCTAGAAGCACTATGATCAACTAGTCAGAAAGTCTGTGTCAGTCAGACTTTTCTAATTGCTGCTTGACTCTGCTGTCCACTATAGTAACTACTCCTGCCTTGCCTTGGCAGTTGAGTGCTGCCACTTGGCCCTTTTTACCACGGGATCCAATTTTCTGCATAGCATTTATGTTTCCCAACTCAGTGATTTTGATTCCCACTTTAAAGTGGTTTGGGCTATAGGACAGAGACATCAGAGATCATTCCAAAGGATGGTGGGGGCTCCTATCACAAATTTATTTCTCATAGTCATGGTGACAGGTATGTTTCTTAGACCTTCCCATTGTGGGTGCATAGATCTAAAATGACACATTCACTCTACCCATGCTAGTCTCCCTATGCCTTTGAATTCCTTCTTCTGCATTAAACAAAGGAAGTTCTGACTTGTCCAGATTGCTCACATGGGCCATGTGTTGGTCCATATTTCAGCCAACCAACCAAACACAGAGAGCCTTTGTAACTTCCTGAGCTGTAACATTAAATTAATTATATTTTTAGTAAGCCTGTAGCAGTAAAGTTAGCATAATACAATTTTCCACAATTATCCCACATTTTTAACATTCATTCTTACAAGGTTCCCCAGATTTACGTTTGTATAAATTCAAATTTCTTCTGAAGTATAGCACACCTTTTCATGGGTCACACTTTTTACCTCACCTTGAGGCTCCTACTTGAATATAATTGCAGGTCTAGAAGCAAAGAAGAGTGGTGAGTGTGGGTCCTGAGGACCCTGCATTGTCTTGTATGACAGCTTTCTCAGGGAAGCCATTGTAGTTTCCTCACACAGTACAGGGTTAATTTCCTCAAATGCAGGTGGGGAGGATACTCCCAGTGAGGATGGGGAGGCCTCTTTCACTGGCAAAGAAGACACCAGAATTTAGAGATTCAATGTCCCCAGCTTCATCAGAGTCTTTCTGCACACCCGTATTCCAACTTACATTGTCCCATACATTGTTCCATTTTCCCCCCAGTCAGTGCCCTAACTTGAACATTGGGTACTCATTAAGGCTAAGAGTTCAACTTGCGTTGTAATTCAGGCAGTCACAGGATATGATTCTGCATTTAATTTTCAGTACTCAGTATTGCAGGAGAGGAGAAAAGTCTCTGAGGGCTCCTATGGAAGCTTTCAGGTCAGCTGTGCAGTACTTGAGCAGGGAATTTAAATTCCTGAGCTCATCCTTTTCTCTCCCCGTTTTGTTTAATGATATTAGGAGCAACTAGCCATTATATTTGTTTGCCAAAAATATTCAAAATGTCATACACACAATAATCAGATCCTTGCTGTTTATTGCTTAGGAGTGTCGAGTGGAGATGTTTTACATATCTCCACTGCCAGATCATGCCATAGACAATCACTGCTCTCTTTACTACTAGAAGTAGAATATTAGCATTTTTAAATCTAATCAGATCATTCTTTGTCTCTATGTTCCCATGGAACACCACTTTGGATATAAATTCAGGCATTAGTTAGTGATTCAGATAACTAGTGCCTCTTGTGGGTCTCATTCCAGGAACTATACATTTTGTGATAATCCAAACTAAACATCTTATTAATTTTTTTCATTATAAATAATAAATCACACAATTTAATCCATATTTCATAAATAATATTATGAGTATAGGTATAGTAGATTCCTATCCTATTTCTGAATTTAACATATTTCTGTTAAAATGCATTACCCTACATATGCCTTGTTTTTGTGGCAGCTTTGATCTGACACATAAAACATATAAAGTAAAATGTTTTTTTGACCAAACATCACTGAAATCCCCAGTTATTTTTTATGTTAAATAGACTAATAAATATGCTTGCACTAAATATTTACCATTTGATATGAGTTTTGCCACTTAGAACATCAATGAGAATAACATAACCTCATATACTTCTTTTGAAACATTGAGTATGTGTCTGTTAACAATGTTTTATCTAGCAGCCTTCAGGTCTGCCAGTATCTGCAGCTTCTTCTTAAATGGAAGAGCCTCCTTCCATACAGAAGTTGAAATGCCAGGTCTTGACTTCTCAAGATTTCCCTCTCAACTGGGGCATGGCGTGCTGTAGATTCTGCAGATGAGATTTGTGGGAACTACCAGTCTTCTTTCTGCTGATAAGTGGTGGCAGTGATGGCAGTTACATCTGATTTCCAGAGAAAGCAGAAGCAGAAATTCTACTGGCAGTATCTAGTAAGGATACTCCTAACCCGTGTTAGGAGTGCTGATAGTTCACACAGTGACATCTCATGTCCAGATCTACTAAGAACGTAGGAAGAGATCTGTGCCATCGTTTGGGATGAACCTCTGAATCCAGTTCTCTCTCCCACAGATTCCATGGTCTACCCAATATTCTTTTATTAGATCACTGTTCTGCCTGTATCAACCACATTCTTCCACAGCACTGACTAATCTCACTTTACATGCATTAATAGAAATTTTGTAAAATGACCTATGTAAATATTATCATCACTGACCATTATTTTGAATGATTTTATTTGTTAAGTATTTTCTTCAAACTGTTAGATTTCTGTAATTTTAACTACTTTTATTGGGTTGCTTACATTTTTTTCTCCTGTGTTACTTTTTGGTATTATTGTTTCCCTTAAAGTTACAAGATAAGTAACAGGCTTTGTTAAAATATTACTTAAAATTGTGAATTGGAAATCCTGAGTATTTGATGTTGAGGATATATTGTATTCATGTGTCATATGTTGCTATTTTTGGAGACAATCTTCTCTTCATGATGAAGTAATTAACTCTACTCTTTCTTTCCTCTCACAGACAATTAGTTGTCAGATCTTACTGGCGCTTTTTCATGATGCCATTCATGTATCTTTATTCCTATTGCCACCATCCTATTTGAGGACCCTATTAACTCTTTCTGGAACTTTTCTGTAATGACTCTATTTCTTCAATCACTTCTCCCTCAATCCACTCTGAGGCTGATTTAATCTTGCAAGAGCAGAACTCGTAGCAATATTCTTTATGTCTCACCATTGCCAGCTAACTTGAATATGAAACCCACAGCTTAGCAGATAAAACACCTTCTCAAACATATTTGTTACTGCTCTCCTACATATACAAAGCGAGAGCAAAACCGGTCATTTTACTGTTTATTAAGGTATCTTTCTTTTTGCTTTTGTATCTTTTTGCTTGTACTGTTATCAGTCTGTCATTCCCTTATTCCTAACCTATCATCTCTCCCTTGGAGATCACTATCTATACCAAGATCTCCTCAAATGTCTCCTGACTCTTCAACAAAATATAACCTCCTGTTCTCTAAAATTTCAGAAGAGTTTGCCTAAAATCTACTTCAGGGATTTATAATGGATTATATTTCCAACATCAGATTACACATATTTTCAATTAATTATCCAGTAGTGTATCTTCTGCAGGGTAAACATACCATTAAACTTACAAGATACTTAATAAGCATTTCTTAAACTTTATTCATTGATATAAGTGTTTGGTGAGTTGTAGGCAGCATAAAGATCATGAGAAATGGAAATCAGAGCAAATAAATTTATAATGTTCAGCTTTAAGGAGGAACAGAAAATGTCTGAGGCTGGTAATGATCAGAGAAGAGTCAGGGCACGTGGACTGAAGTGAAAAAGGCTAGAAATGATTGTTGTTGCCTGGGATCATTATGACTCTGCTAGTAAAGTTTTCTGCAGAAAGGAATGAGGCTTTCACTAGCATTGATGAGCACCATTGGATGGAACAAGTAATCTAGAAAGTAGTAAGTAAAGAGCTTCATATTGGAAGTTGAAATTGTATTATCTTTTGATGATTAATGATTTCCTTGAAAGTGTATTTTTAAGTATTCAGTTGAAATTGCAATGTGTCTTTTGTCTATACAAAGCAAGTTTGCAGTGAACTCAGACAAATATGGACACTTTTAGTTTTCATTTAAAAGACCTGACTAGGGGCGCCTGGGTGGCTTAGTCGGTTAAGCGTCCGACTTTCACTTAGGTCATGATCTCACAGTTCGTGGGTTCGAGCCCCGCGTCGGGCTCTGTGCTGACTGCCAGCTCAGAGCCTGGAGCCTGTTTCAGAGTCTGTGTCTCCCTCTCTCTCTGACCCTCCCCTGCTCACGCTGTCTCTCTCTCTCTCCTAGAAATAAATAAAACATTAAAAAAAAATTATAAAAAAAATAAAATAATCTAACCCACAGCAAAGATCTTGTCTCCAAAAAAGCTTTTAAGTATGCCTATGTGTATTTTGCTCTAATCCTTGATAAATACTTTTTCTGGGTATAGAGTTTATAGGTTTTCTTTTATTTTCTTTCAGCACATTGAATTTATCAATTCAGTATCTTCTGGTTCACATTGTTGCTATTGATTGAGCAGTTAGCCTTGGTGTGCATTTCTGTCAGGTATTCTGTGGCATTACTAGTAGTTGGTTATCCCAAACTATGTTTACAATTTGAGGGTCCTTGGCTTATCCAGATTATGGGAACCTTTGGTGCCAGTGCACATGAGGGGTATTCCATGGCCATAATTTCTTAGGAATTTTTGATTCTTTTGCCACTAAGGCAGGCTTTTGTGTTGTTTCCTGTGGTTGTGGGAAATTTAGGCTTTGGTTTAGATCCGGTTCATCTTTAGAGGTATAGTGAGGTATCTCTTTATAGGAAAGACAACTTTGGGAGGGCCCTGATTTCTGTCCTGCCTGCCCTGTTTGGCCCTTGAACTGAAGCTCTAGATTAGGGTTTCTCAGATTTATAATTTGAGGNCGTGCAAACATATGATATTTGTCCTTCTCTGCCTGATTTATTTCGCTAAGCATAACACCCTCAAGGTCCATCCACCAGTTTGCATTCCCACCAAGAGTGTAGGAGGGTGCCATTTCTCCACATCCTCACCAGCATCTAGAGTTCTCTGATTTGCTCATTTTAACCACTCTGACTGGCGTGAGGTGGTATCTCAGTGTGGTTTTGATTTGTATTTCCCTGGTGAGGAGGGATGCTGAGCATCATTTCATGTCTACACACTTAGCTTTAACTTAAACCCTTTTAATAAAAAAGTCTGATAATAATAAAACATTTATATTTTTACCCTTTGTAGTTAAGATAGGAAAACTCAAAATATGTACCTTTTTTTTTTTTAATCAAAGCAGCAATGGTTTCTGTGCATAAAGGGAACCCTGCCTGGGATCATATTTATCCTGAGTGTATTGTTTATCACATTAGGTTGGAAAGTTAAATTTGAATAGAAATTAAAAGTGTTTTCTCATGATAAAAAAATCACATTTGTTCAGATTTGGAGATGTTTTAGAATCGTTGGTTTCAAAGAATCTTTGGGGAAAATACTGTATTAAGAATACAGTGTAAGGGCTGCTATGTACAGTTGTTCAGGCTAGAGACTGTGTAACTCCAGTGGTTCCATATACCTTAGAAGAGGCAATGTAATTTTGCTGTAACAGACAGCCCCTAAATCAGAGTGGATTATCAGAACAAAGTTTTCTCTGTTTCTCTTTCTGCATAACCATTGCTGACCAGTTATTCCTCTGCTGTATGTCACTTTCATGCAGGTCCTAGGATGAAGACATGTCTTTTATTAGGAATCTCTGGTTGTGATGAAAGTGACAGTGGTGGGGGGAAGTGGAAAAGCAGAGTAAAGCATGCTTAGGCTTCTAAAGCTTCTACCCAGAAATAATAGAAAAACTTCTGCTTTTTTTTTTTTTTTCTTGGAGTAATTTGAGTGACAATTCACCAAGGCATAGAGAGGTATAATCTTGCAAGATAAGGCAGGGAATATTGGAGAACAATAATAAAATCTACCAGAGGCTTTTTTATATGAATGAATAATGAAATCTCTATGTTTTTTGTTTCACTTAGATTCTGAATTTTTTATGTTTGAATTCTCTCTATACATCCATTTTAGTTGAATTTCTTTAAAAACTTTACTATATGTTGAGGTATGGATATTCAGATTTTAAATTTTTATTTAAAAACAATATCCAAATGAACTAGAGAATTGACTTAGACATGTCATTAAGTTTGAAGTTCAAAACCCTGACTATTAATCCCAAAGCTAGCCAGTTAATAATTCTTCGTGCTTTAAGTTATAAGGTGTCATCAATGATTACTTTCGTTCTTTTTTATGTCACCAGACTTTAAAAAATAGTGTTCATTGAAATGCTTTTCATGAAAAACAGCCTAAGTTACCCAAGTCGTATTAGTATATAATCTGATTAAAATCAACATTATTATTTATTAATAATTGATTCTAATGGATAATAAGTTTTGAAATATATCACATATTGAGGCCAGAAGCTCTTTTAAAAAGACAACTCTCACAACTCTCATTACTAGCTCTACAGCATCAATTTTAATCCTATGAAGCTTTATTTACTTATTTCATTACTAAATGAATTAATATTTTAGAGTATCTCTCTCCTTGGTTTCAGAAATAGCAATATTTAAGTAGTAGTTGTAAGTTATAATAGAATTCCATTTGGATGAATTTAATCATGAAAAAACAATCTAGGTTTCATTTTTAAGTTAAATAATATCTATTAATCACATTTTTTTACATTATTGGTATATATCCTTAAAATAATTCTGTTTGTAGTGTTGCTATAGAATTAAAAATGTCATTTAGTATAAAGTCATTAAAAATAATTATCATATTCTTTATACTGCACTCAAAATATTATGTTTGTAAATTCTGACATCTTTTTCATTTCATCAAAGATTCTGATACCTCTATTCTTAATTCCAAAGCATTTTTTCTTGTAGCATACATGATGTGGCATCTTACATTTGGTGTCAGCTTATTATAATAGCAACATTTACCTGCCAAATTGGACACTGCCTTACTTTCTCTAAAAATGTTCAACACAGGTAGGTTTTCCTCCAGCATTGATATAGTTGTTATTTCATCATTTGAAACTCCAGATGAAGTCGTTTGCTGGTGTTTAGTGGCCATTGGGGGTGAAACTGCAAGTGTTCAAGTCCCATTCAGTGGGGAATTAGATTTGCTGGTTAGAGGTATGAGAGACATGGGGTGGCAATGCATGGGTGCAATAGTAGGTTCTCTTTAATTTCATGTTCAATCTGGAATATGCATTTATTCAGGCAATGACTAGTAGAATTTCCTTCAGTGTTTAAATATTCCTTCTTCCCTACTCCTACTCTCTCTCTCCCTACCCCTTTTTTTCTCCCCATCTGGTTTAATTGCCATTAGTATGTCGTATGTATAATGTGATTTCATTGTATACTTTTTTTAGTTGCTTATTATGGCCTCTCTTTGACATTCTTTGACACATATTCTCATTTTATATGCAAGTATATAGAATCACTGTCAAATTAATGTTAGTATACAGATACATATTTATGCACTAGTACTTCAAAAAAATGCAATTATTTATGTATTAATTATCTACTTATTTTCCCTCTTTTCCTGTTTCAGCCTCATCTTATACTTTCATTTGAATAAATGAATTGATTTTCCCAAACTAATAATAAAGTTTGTAGACATTTTAACCCTAGTATTTACCTAAGCTAGATTTCATATGCAATTCAGAATGTACACCTGAACAAGAAGGCTGGAAGGTAACCAAAGCATAAGAAAAATGTGTTCTTTATAAGCACCTGGTAAATACCCTTAGCGACTTCAAGAATTAAGTGAGAGAGCCCCATATGGGATGAAGTTGGAAAGAAGGGCATTTTTATGGCTGAAGGCAATAAGCAAGTGAAAATTGTTACCTTTAATGCCAACTTCTTTTGTACTCACAGCTGAATCAAGAAATCCACATTATATACACTTAGAGACCACTCTTATGAAACTTCTTTTAACACCTTAAGTATTAATGCAAGAGCCCTTAATGAAGCTATAATCATGGATAAAGTGGCTAATATAAAGTTTGTGCTTAGAAGAAAGTAGGAGAAATAGGACCAGGCCCGAAAGCATCTAAAAAATTCCAAGGAGTGATACATAGGCACTCTGCAAATTGCTGATTGTAGGGTCTTGAGAGTCCTTTTATTTTCTTGAGAATAATGCAAAAATGAGTAATAAGCTGATTATTACAGTTGTGAAACTATCCAGGAAAGAATTCTGTCTTAGCTAGAGAAAAAGATTTTAGAACACAAGAGTTTAGTACGACCTACAGATTTATAAGAGATAGAAGACATTGATTTTACATGGTTTGGAGAAAAAAATGTTTAATCAGTTTTTGTTGAATAAATGAATGAATGATGTAAAAAAATTAGTACAAATATTTATCCTAAAGGTATAGAAACAAATTACCTACCATCTAATGAATTGAAAATGAGAAAGGTAGATAAAGCAGATTTTTTTTCAATCATGGAAGAAATAAGTAGTATGATTAATGTGTAGGAAAGTGATTATCAGTGGGTAGAATCTGTCTATGTTTATAATGAGTAAGAGATGGTAAAGATAGAAACAATAAGCATGAAGAGGAAGGCAGACATGCAAAAGATATTGCAAGCAGAGAGTCAGTGGATGTTTGAATTGGTTTGATATGATGCCTGGATGCATTTGGAGGCATAGCTAAGTCCAAGAGTCAGGAGTTAGTGATTATTAAAATGGTAGTTCTATTACCAGAAACACAGCAACATAGAAGAGGAACAGATTTAACTAGGCCAGCATACAGTTGGTGAGAAGAGGGAAATGATCAGTTCAACTCAGAACATAATGAGTTTAAATATACACCCAGTAAGATGTCCAGAAGATAATTTGTAATAAGGCTATGTTAACTGAGAGGCCAGAACCATGAAAATTACCAAGAGTCAACTTTGGAGATATCCCAAGGAAACCTTGGGGAACTATAGATTAAAATTAAGGAGTTGTTACAGAGGAACAAGAAATCTGTACCATCATAAAAGTCAAAGCAGAAAATCAAGAAGGAAGCATATCAACATTGCCCAATGCACTACTGAGGTGGAGAATTGAGAAAGAATCCGTAACTTGTTTATTGGCAACTTTTAAGACTGTTTTGTGAAATGGTAGGGGTCAAATCTAGGTTGTAATGAGCTGAGGAAGTGGTGAATGCTGAGATGACTACGTGGCATATATAGACTACTCTCTTAAATGTTTGCTGTGAGTGGTTTGACAGAGTGGGTAGTGAGCTAAATGGGATATACAACAGTATATCCTGACATGTGAAATATACAGGAGTAGGAATTATCTTTTAGCTACTGTATATCTCCTGTGGAGCTTTGCAGTTCTTGGCACAGAGAAGCCTCTTAATAAATAAGTGTTGAATTAATAAATAAGTGAGCAAGAAGGCCAGCTAGAAAGCTACTTACTTTCCTAACCAGAATTCTGAAACCTTGCCCTTGCAACTATTTCGGGAATAGATAGATTAAGCAGAGCTATCTAATCGCACTGTGATTCTTACTCATTCTAAATTCCCTGACTAGTACATTTATAGAGAGGAAACATGAATTCATGCTTAGACACAACTTTAAGCAAATAAAAATCAGTCATATAGTGAAACACAATACCAATTCTCTCTCTCTCTCTTTCTTTTTTTTGGACTGAATTAGACTTATTTTTAAGTGTTGTTTCTGCCCCATAAATGTTTATCACTGGTTTGTATACATTTGTTTTGATTATAACATTACAAAAGTGTCATGTTCTAAAATAAAGGAACTGCTCTAAAATGTAGAAATGTACTTACAGTTATTCTATGGATCAATATTTCAGCTGGCTTCCTTTGAATAATAGCATCATCAGTCCACTGCCCTGTTGCTCAAATGACCAGGTACATAGCACAACCAAATCGTTGTATTTTCAAGGAATCAAGATTACTTACATTTTTATTGAGCAAACAGCATGCTATTCATGGTTTTGACATCGGATAACTGAAGATCTGAAAAGTGATTTGTGGTCAGCAACAATATATTTTTTTTCATATACAGATTTCGATAGAATATGATTTGATATTTTAGTCTAACATGCTAGATTTTGTCATTTTCTATTACTTCTCATGCCATATGCTATATAAATATATTATGCATGTTTTGAAATGTGTCAGGAGTTTTTATTAGACCTAGACTTAAATTTTGAGAAATTAAATAAACTACTAGTAGTAATAAATGTCAATGTAAAATGCCATAAACTACTTTTGAAATGTATTAAAACATAAATGTCAAAGGTAACAAACATGCTAGTATATTCTAGAAATAAGTTTATATTAAATGTTTTAAAAGATTATTTGCAAGATATTTAAACAAATGTGAGCATACTTGTTTGGTCAGGCTGCCACAGACTGCATGGTTTAAATTACAGAAATTTATTTAATCACAGTTCTGGATTCTGGAAGCCTAAGATCAAGGTGTCTGCAAGTTTAGTTTCTTCTGAGACCTCTCTACTTGGCTTGCAGATGACCCTCTTCTCCCTATATCCTCATTTGGCCTTTCCTTTCTGTGGGTCCCTGATGTCACGCTGTATATCCTTATCTCCAGTTCTTATAAAGACATTGATCAGACTGGATTAGAGCTTGCCTTAGGTCTTCATTTAATCTAATCATCTCTTTATTTATTCTAAGTTTATTTATATTATTTTTAGAGAGAAAAAGAGAGAGTGTGTATGCAGGAGACGGGCAGAGAGAGAAAGAGAGGGAGAGAATCCCAAGCAGTTCCCTCAGAGCCCACACAAGGCTCCATCTCACGAACTGTGACATCATGACCTAAGCTGAAATCAAGAGTTGGATGCTTAAATGACAGAGCCACCTAGGTGCCACCCACATTTTTTGAGGTTTGTTTATTTTTTTATATGAGACAGAGAGAAAGAGAGAGTGAGAGAGAGAGAGAGAGAACCTAATCATCTCTTTAAAGCCCAATACCAAATATAGTTACATTCAGAGATACTGGGAGTTAGGGTTTCAACATATGAATTTTAGGGGAACACAATTCAGTCCATAACAATGAGCTGTTGGTAGAAATTTCTGTTCATCCAAAAAATTTCCCAAGGTTCATACGAGTGTAGAAAAATACTACTAAATACATATCTAGTAAACCCATCAAAACAGAACATTGTCTAGAGTCTCAGTTCTACAAGTATTCCTAGCAAGTCTCCTCTTATCATTATAAAATGATTAGTCTACTACTTATTCAGGTAAATATGGTCTATAATTCAAACAGGAAATGAAAATAAAAGTCATCTAAATGTGTAAATTTGTAATTATTAACCCCTGCCAAAGCCACATATAATGCATTTAAATGTAGACATGTACTAAGCCTTTTACTTTTCTATGTTTA
The DNA here is from genome assembly GCF_003009895.1 of Hyaena hyaena. NCBI lineage: Eukaryota > Metazoa > Chordata > Mammalia > Carnivora > Hyaenidae > Hyaena > Hyaena hyaena. The sequence goes on along the minus strand of NW_024081914.1, from coordinate 20,374 downwards.
TGGACACTTTCTAGTATGAAAAGTAATGCATGTAAGTACTATCCATAATAATTACTGTTTTAAATTCCATTTAATACATTGAAGTTATCTAAGATAGTCTATATATAACCATTAGGGTATCAGGACACTGATTTTGAAGTATTAGTAGTAGACACACAATAGTTGATGACTTTTCTTCAGAAGGCAAATAGGAAAGCTAGACTTGGAGCAGGGACACCAAGTCTATTTAAGCAACCTGAAGTGTTCTCTCTTGAGCATCACCTTTATCTGGATGGTTCTAGTGCACAGTGGCTACCCCAGACACTGGGGCTGTCCTTTTGAATCTGACCTCCAAACATAGTGATTTATCTACGAACAGTGGCAGCTGGACCAATTAGAACCCCTCTTCTTTGAATTGAAACTTGGAATAGGAGAAATGTGACAGCTAAGAATTGAGGAAGATGAGTCATGCTGGTGGCCATACCTCAGAGAAAAGGCCCGCTGACCTCTGCTATTTTAGGTCCCCAGGGAGTATGCTGGCCTCTGCCATTCTAGAGGTCAGATAGGATGTCCTAGTTGGTTTTCAAAAAAATTCCATCTTGTGTTTGGTTCTTTCATTTTCTAGTTTGGCTGATGTTGCCTAAAACTAAAATAATATTTGTATGTCTTTCTAATGTATTCTCAAACTGCAATAATTTAAGAGTTTCCTGAGACAAATAATTGGTTCCCACTGAAAATTCTTCAGAATACTGACTCTCCCCCCATATTTATCTATAATTCCACATTAAGGACTTGCTTATCTAAAGGGGAACAATATTGAAAATAGATTTAATAAATACATAGAATTATCAATTTTGCAGACATTTTTAAAAAATTAATTGTTATCAATTGGCTATTCAGAAGCTATGCTTTTTTTTAAACTGTTAGTATATTGTGATTTCTCTTCTGGGACATAAGCAGCATTTGCAATTATGGAAAATTAATGAAGTCAAGATAACTATAACTTAATCTTGTCAGAAACATCAAGAAACAAGTCTATTTTCCACTAGCCCTGATGATTTTGTGCAGAAGAAATTAACTCCAGGAAGTCTATTCCAGGAGAAAGTACCTTTAAGAGGACTGGCAATTTTCTTCATTTATATTTGCAAGAAATGGGACTTCCCACATGGCTTCACATCATAAAATTCAGTGTCTTAAATAAGGAAGCTTGAATTATGTGTGATAAACCTAAGCCCACAGCCTTTGTTTTGCTTTACAGTGGGACCCAAAGTAAAAATTAAATATAATTCCCTAACCTTGGAAGAATGTTGATTATCTCAAGAAATCAAAAAACCTCAAATTAAAACAATGATATACAACTTTAAATTATAAATTATTAAGTAATAGGAAAGTAGGGATAGTATATGGCAGGAAAATTATTCCTTTCATATAATACTATTAGAGTCAGTGACACCTTTCTGCTTGCAATTTAGCGAAACATTGAAAAGTGATGTAACTGCTTACCATTACTCAACGATTTCATTAGGAATTTATCCTAAGGAAGTAATTCTGAATGAGCATTAGCTATTTTCCAAGAAAATATTTTTATCTTTTTGTTAAACTTAAGAAAATAAAAACCACTTAAAGTGTAATAAAAGGAAACTGACTAATTAAATTACTGTATATCATATATTTAAAGTATTATTCAACTATCAAAATGATTATGTAGAAATCAACTTAAGAATATGAAAGAGGAGGAGGAATTAAGATGGCAGAGTAGTAGGGGGACCCTGGGTTTGTGTCATCGCACAAACACAGCTAGATCAACATCAAGCCATTTTGAACAACTAGGAAATCAATATGAGGATTAACAGAACAATCTACATAATTTGAGGGAGAGAACACAGGCAGGTATGTGGTGTGGAGAGGCGAATTGGGAGAGAGAAGAGCCAGGGTGCCACGGTGGGGAGGGAGCCATTTTTGCAGAGAGAAGAAAGACAGAGGGGGAGAGAGAGCAGCCATCAGGTTTGCACAAGAAGCACTCCCTCTTGAAAGCAGCTAGAAAGAAAGAGTGAAGATACACACAGGGGACTGCACAAGAAAACTGTTTCCCGGAATCATTTACAGAGGAAGAAGGGGAGGTTTCTATACTGCCGTTTTTTTAATAAATAGCAGTGCACAGAGTATGAAGTTTCAGAGGTCAGTGCCTGGTGGTGCTCCAGTGAGGAAGCAGGGTGAAATCCCCCCGATCGGGTAGTACAGTCTAAGAATCCCCTGGGTTGATGGGGAAAAGCAGTTTCCATGCTTGGAGTGCATTTGGGAGAGGTAAAAGCCCCTGGGGACACCATGAAGCTATCATGCTCACCTGTAATAGGAACAAAGAGGCCTGCTGAGGGCAGCAAACCTTGGCTCAGAGGGCTATGTTGCAATTTACCATAAACTATAAGCCTCTATGGTGCTCAATGGAAGACCATTTCCTGGGACAAGCCAGCATCAGCCACAGAGTGGCGTGACCTCCCCCAGAAGATCGCTGTGGTCTGAACTGTGGGAGTCTTTGAAATGTGAGGTTTTGAAACACAGCCCACTTGGGATAAAACTGCATGGTCGCTGAATAGCTTGGACACATGGGAAAGATGGGGAGCTGACAGAAACGGGGACACAGGAGGAGTAACTGATCGCATGTCTGCGAAGGTGCACACTCTCTGCTCTGCAAACTAGAGAGTGTGGTGAAGCCACTTTCACCATTAGTTCACCAACACTGATCAACCCCAGTGGGCTTAACAGTGCCACCACGTGGAGAACAGAGTGGTTATATTAAGCTCCGCTTCCCTGTGTCCTCCAAGCATATCTCCACTAGGGCTAGTCAGCCTGAGAATCAGAGCAGCAGCTACCCCGTCCCTCCCTCCCCTCCCCCACAAGACAAGCAAATCCCTTCCACAAGCTTAGTCTACTGACCACAGACTCCTGCAAAGTTTCTGCCCTAAGGGAAACTGGATCTAGGTTCATTTGGTCTTTTTTGTTTGTTCATTTTTTTATTGTTGTTTCTTCTGTTTTTGTGTTTTTTCTTTTGCTTCTTGGTTACAGAAATAGAAAATTTTATTTTTTTTAATTTTTAATTTTTTCTCTCTTTTCTCCTTTCTCTTTTTACTATTAAGCTTCTCTTAAAAAGCAGACCAAAAACACACCTAGGATCTAGTTTCCTTTACTTGATTTTTAAAATTTAGACAAGTTTTATACCATTCTATTATTATTCTTATTGTTTTTTCTTCCTCCAAAATGACAAGATGAAAGAATTCACCTCAAAAGAAAGAGCAGGAAGAAATTATGGCGAGGGATTTAATCAATGAAGATATCAGTAAGATGTCTGAACCAGTATTTGAAACAACAATTATAAGGGTGTCAGAATGAATAAAAAACAAGATCCATCTATAGGCTGCCTACAAGAGACTCATTTTAGATAGTACAATTAAGAGTCTCTCAGATGTTCATTTTGAGAGAAAGCAAAGGAATACTTCATAAGCTATCCATATTCTTTATGTAAAAACACAAGTTATTATAGTTAGGATTTTCCTTTGTCAATATCTTGTTAAATTACAAGTGATGACCTCACTTTATAATATTAAAAATATTAGTCACTATTGGCAGTGTTGATTCAGTGTGTGTGCTGTACCTGTGTGCACACACATGGATGTGAATGTTTTGCTGAACATAACTTCAGGTAAGATCCTGTCTGTTAGTCAGCCTTGTAAATTTCTTCAGACTCCAAACTTTCCTTTTTCATTAAATTAATCAATCAGTGTCTGAGGCAATCAGTGGATTATTCAGCATGGCTCAGTAGCAGGGTGAGTTCAGTTCTATGTTATAGTTTAAACTGAGTCAGCCATTTTCCTTGAGATAATAAAATTAACTAATTATTTCCAAAAAATTAAGTACCATTAAAAATGATATGTTGTATATAGTTTTATATGTAGAATTATAAAAAATATACCTGAAATAATTTTCTCTATTATTATTTTGGAATAGTAGAGATATACCTTTGCCATGGTATTTTATTTTATAGGCCACCCCTCTAGCGTTCTTTAATATCTTGAAATGACTATCATTCTTATGGAAGAATAAAAAAGCCTCTCATGGTTTATTTTAAAGCAACAGAGGGGCACCTGGGTGGCTCCGTCAGTTAAGTGTCTAACTTCATTCAGCTCAGATCATGATCTCATGGTCTATGAGTTTGAGCCCTGTGTCAGGCTCTGTGCTAACAGCTCAGAGCCTGGAGCCTGCTTCAGATTCCGTGTCTCCCTCCCTCTCTGCCCTAACCCCGTGTTCTCTCTCTCTGTTTCTCAAAAATGAATAAATGTTTTTAAAAAAGCATAGGAAATTAATAAAATGTGACATATTTTCGAAAGTAGGGAATTGTTTCCACTTTTTAGGTTCTACATTCTGGAAATAAGTTCCCAATCTACTGTTTCCAAGGCCCATGATTTCACTGTCTGGGTTGTCCTTCTTTTCCCAAGATGTTCCTTAGCCATATCTGAAAGTAGATGTTTCAAAATATGCTTTCCTTAGGAGCTAAACAGACCTCTCAGTCTGCTTCCTATTGATAGAATTTTGGGCCCAATGATTGTTTTTAAGTTTTTAACTTCTTTAATTCAGACTGGTAGCTTTCAGTGATTGTACAGCCTACAACTCTTAAAACTTTGTTACCTTTTTATCCATTACTCTAACCTGTTCCATGTGCTAAACTCATAAATCTTGTTAAGATAATGCCCCTCCTTCTCAATTAACCACCCGTTCCTAGACCTTGGGAGAGCCATGCCTTTACTGTCTTTTCTTAGCCATTTTTTCCTAAAGAATTTATTGGCTGCTAAATTAATCAGTGAAAAATTTTTAAGTGTGCAGTATCCTAGCCCTTCCCTTTGCCACTGAAAACATTTCTCAACTGATAGAGATGAGAAACAATCGATTCTTTCAATCCTACAAGACATGAATCTTGAGGACTTTCACTGCTCTCTGCAAAACAGCCAGTTTTGTGTGTGAGCTCATCTCTTCTTGTGACATTGTCAAACAAAGACAATAACATTTAAGACACCTTAGTAACATTTATCAGACTTTTCTTCTAAAACTATGAGCTATTTTGGTGTGTTATCAAGTTACCAAGAGTTTTACCATCATATAATTTGGGTTGCCATCTTTCCAGCTCAATAACTATTCTGTAGCCTGGCCTAGAAGATGATAATACATATTTTAGTTTAGTTTTTTTTCCCTAATAGAAACACCATATTTTCAGAGCTAATTCATGTAATGTCTTCTATATTAACTAGATTATGTTGTGATAACAAATGACCCAAAATCTCAATGGAGGATTAAAACAACAAAGTTTAACCTCCTGTTAATATTTTATGTTTGCTGTGGGGCTTAGCCTTATGGCTCTTCTTCATTCTCTAATACAGGTTGAGGCTCAGCCCTTTTCTGGGATTTGTTACTATGAGACAGAGGGAAAGGAGAAATGGCAGAATGATGTGATGACTCTTGAAGTTTCTCCTTATAAATGACATATCTCATTGTGTCCCTATTACATTCACAAGACACAGGATCAACCTAATGTCAGTGGGGGAATAGGGGAGTAAGTGGCAAGAAATCATTGTATAATCATCCATATTCTCCCTAGAAATCGAGAGAATGCAAGTTAAAACAAGAATGGAATACCATTTCATACATTTCTGATTGGAAAAATCCAAATTTTTGATTATACCAACTATATTTGGAGATGTGCAGAAATAGGAACTCTTATTTACTGCTGTTAAAACTATAAATTGGTTTAATCACTTTAGAGAAAAATTTGGTAGCATCTTGTAAAGTGAAGATTATGTAAACTATGATCCAGAATTTCCATACTTTTCCAGTAAATTTCCCTACATGCATAATATAATAGCATGTGCAAGGTGGTTTGTCACACCATTATTTTTAAAAGCAAATAGTCTTAACACCCTCAAGTTCCATCCACATTGCTACAAATGGCCAGATTTCATTCTTTCTCATTGCCATGTAGTATTCCATTGTATAGATAAACCACATCTTCTTGATCCATTCGTCAGTTGATGGATATTTAGGCTCTTTCCATGATTTGGCTATTGTTGAAACTGCTACTATGAACATTGGGGTACATGTGCCCCTATGCATCAGCACTTCTGTATCCATTGGATAAATTCCCAGCAGTTCTATTGCTGGCTCATAGGGGGTGTTATGCTGAGCGAAATAAGTCAGGCAGTGAAAGACAGATACCATATGTTTTCACTTATAAGTTGAACAGGAGAAACATAACAGAGGACCATGGGAGAAGAGAAGAGGGAAAAATAGTTGGGGAGAGGGAGGGAGGCAAACTATGAGAGTCTCTTGAATACTGAGAAGAAACTGAGGGCTGATGGGGGTGGGGGAGAGGGGAATGCGGGTGGGAGAGCATGGAGAAGGGCACTTGTTGGGATGAGCACTGGGTGTTATATGGAAACCAACTTGACAATAAACTATGAAAGAAAAAAAAATAAGTAAAAATAATAAAACTAAATAGTCTTAAGTAATGTAAATGTTCAGCAATATAGAAATGGATGAATTATGGTATTTTCATATAATGGGATGCCAAACATCATTTGGAGTGAATAAAAACTACAGCTATATATTTTAATAGGAGTAACTCCTATGAACATTATTATGGAGTAAAATTTTTCAATGGTGAAAGTTATCTGCCACCATGAGCTTATTACATTCTGTTTTACTAAGGATACTAGAAACTGTCCTATAGGATACCTATAAAATCTGGACATGTGAAAATATAACACCATCAAGGACAACTTCAATCTGTAAAAAATATATAATATCTATGTTTTCAGACTTTATGGAAACTATAGTGTGAGATGTGTCAACAATTATGAGTGAAAATTCTCAGTATCTCAAAATGCTATTTAAACACTTGTTTTAAATTGTTTAAGAAATATGCCTTGTAAAATGCAAGCTTGCTTTCAGAATGCAGAATCATGCAGGTCAGAAGAGGTTAATTGCTTAAAATAGTATTGTTCTTTATGTAGGGAGAGAGAGCAATGAAATTAAAAACAATCTTACTGTCATTTTTGTTGTGGTTATTTCCTCCAAACAAAATTATAATGCTTTTTGAATGTGTAGGCATTTCCATGTCATGATGGGTAAAAGTAGAATAGAACTCTAATTATATTTCCATAGAAACATGAACATAGCCTCAGAAATGTCCTGTGTCTCTATCCTCACTTTTCACCACAAAGTCCTTTTACTTTTTAAAAACTTTTAATGTTTGTTTATTTTTGAGAGTGGAGGGAGAGGGGCAAAGAAAGAGGGAAACACAGAATCCAAAGCAGGCTCCAGTCTCTGAGCTGTCAGCACAGAGCCCAACGCGGGGCCTGAACTCATGACTTGAACCAAGGTCGGATACTTAACCGACCGACCCACCTGGGTGCCCTAGTCCTTTGACTTTTAGCCTTTATATCCTTTTGACTTTGGAGATGGGAAATTATTAGGGTTTGCTCCAAGAGAAGCTTATAACTATGGGTCCACTTTTTCCATTTCAAATTTTAGTTCGTTATCTGGTCCTTAGTTCAGAAATTTTAACTTCCACCAAATAAACCATTTCTACTTTTACAATACAAAATCAACCAATATTTGAAAGATGCACACAGATTTTTTGGAAAAGATATTATGTGCATTCTAAGAATTCAGGGTTTTATAATTTGGCAGAGCTTCCTTCACTGTGGTGTCAGTATATATGAATGAGGGTCTGATTACATCTAAATGGAAATACCAGAATCCCTCATAAATTGACCCAAGAACTAGCAGTGGGCAGGATCAGTAGAAACAGCCTATGAGAGTTTGGGTGATTTGAATGTCCTAGGGCTTACGTGAAGACATATTACAATTCTGAAAGTAACAGCTCACAACAATCAAATGTACACTTGTAGCAGGTGCTATCTTGTCTCACCTTTTTTACCCTTACCACCTCAGATTCACTGGCCCTATCAGGCTGGATTTTACTTTGTGGAGAATGAATGTGCCCCAGAGGCAGCCCTCAGTGAATGACTGATGAGAATTGTTATATAAATACCCCAATTTCCTCAGCTCTTTGGTGGGATAATTCTCAGGCGCCTGTTCTACTCTTGGCTCTCTTAGCTTCCCAGCTGGATTAAACTCCACAATCATCCATACTGATAGCTGGCTTGAAAATATCTTTTTAATGTGCTGCCTCTCAATTGGCTCCCTTCACTTTCTGAATAAACAACTTATACTTTATTTCAAAGTCAACTTCTCAAGGAACGCAGTTGCCTTCTATATTCTAACTCAGCTTCTTAAAACCATTTTAAAAGATTTTATTATATTTCAAAGAGAAATAAGGGGACTCTCTACTTAAAAAGCATATTTAAGTTGTCCTAATGTCTGAAAACTTTGCTCAAGCTATAAGAACAAAAAAAAATTGTCAGTGACTGTTTAAATTCCCTTCATGATGTCATCTATATCTAGCATGCCTTTGATTCTAGATTCAGTGTAGCTGCTAGCTCTCATCTACTTCCTATCCCACCTTCCAGCTTCTAAATTCTAGCCCAGTAACTATAGAACTCCCTATCCTTGGCTCCACTTTTGCCAGGTCTGCATGGGATATGACATAAATAGCACTGTGGATTTCTCAGCTGCTTCATAAGAAGGCCTGAGGGGATAAGGTGAAAATAGTGAGCACTTTGCCTTAGTCCTTTTAATTCCTTAGATTTTCATTTGGCAGAAGGAACCAAAACCAAGTTTATACAGGGCTAAAATACAGACTCAATAAAATGGAGATTTTACTATTATTTCTGTCCTTTGTCTGATGATATTCTTGAAATAACAGCTGTTTATAAAGAAAAGTCATCAAAGCAAAGATTTAACATTGAAAGCTCCCCAGTGGTTATATTTATAGCAGCACTATCAACAATAGCCAAATTATGGGAAGAGCCCACATGTCCATCGAGTGATGAATGGATAAAGAAGATGTGTGTGTGTATATATATATATATATATACACACACATACACACATATATATAGTATATATATATATATACACACATATATATATACACACACACACACACATACACACACACACATACACACACAAAGGAATATTACTCGGCCATCAAAAAGAATGAAATCTTTCCATTGGCAACAATGTGGATGGAACTAGAATATATTATGCTAAATGGAATAAGTCAGTTAGAGAAAGACAAATATATTATTTCACTCATATGGGGAAATTAAGAAACACAGCAGATGAACATAGGAAAAGGGAAGGAAAAATAAGATAAAAACAGGGAGGGAGGCAAAGCAGAAGAGAACAAATTGAGAACAAATTGAGGCATGTGGGTGGCGGGGATGAGCTAAATGGGTGATGGGCATTAAGGAGGATACTTGTTGGGATGAGCATTGGTGTTATATATGAGTATGAATCAGTGGGTTCTATACCTGAAACCATTATTACCCTATAGGTAAACTCACTCACTTGGATTTACATTTTTAAAAATTAAAATAAAAAATTGAAATGATAATTTAAAAAACAAGTGCCAGTGTCTGAATACAATTTGTATAAGCGTGAACTCAAACTAAAAAAATATAACTCAAAAAACTAAAAAAAAACTAAAAAAAACTCAAAAAAAAATAAAAACTATTTTTAGTTTTCACTGGTTTGAAAGTTCATATTTATGTGTATGTCATTTCCTCCAACTTGACTGGTGACTGTGACATAGAAGGGTCTGGCATTTATTCTGCCTGCTCTCACTGTTTGTTCTCTCCCCAGTTGATGAAGCAAGACTAGTGCTCTTGCTTCCTAAAAGAGTTAGCTTAATTGTAGTTGAGCAGAGTTCACGGGCCAAACAGAATACCAGAGCTCTGGAGCATTGGGGTTGTTGTTACAGGCATATATGAGACAAGGAGAAAGGTGTAGGAGAGAGTTGTCCCAGCTCCTCTGCATCTTGTCAAAAAGAGTAATAACATAATAGTGGATTTGGTTTTTGTTATTATTAACTCATTGTCTTTTTCACAGAATGGGACATGATCTGGGCATGAAAGCAAGGCAATTATCTGGGAATTATTTTTCTTAATTGCATTAAAAATGTAGAAACGGGCTACAGGGAGCACACCTGTTATGTCATGGTACTTGTCAACCCTGGTTGTACGGTAGAATAATTAGAATAACCTTGGAAACATTGGGGAATGCCCTCACCTACACTGCCCAGAGATTCTGATTTAATTGACCTGGGGAATGATCAGGCTGTCAGTAACTTCTAGAGTTCCTTGGGCAATTTTAATCTGCCCCTGGGGTTGAGGACCACCTGTTAGAGGATTGAATTTAAACCAAAAATTCTAAAACTACTTTTGCCATCTTTGTCAGTCTTAACCTGTGTGGAATTATATTAGTTCTTTAAACAACTAATGTTTAATTTCAGATATTGATGTACACTTTACAATGTAAAAAAATATAAATATGAATTTGTAATTATCTCTGCCCTAAAGGAATTCATTAGCTAGTGTAAGGAGCTGGGGATGACCACAAGTTAACATTTTTTTTAATTTGAGAGAGAGAGAGAGAGAGAATGAGTGGGAGGGGCAGAGAGAGACAGAGATAGAATCTGAAGCAGGATCCAGGCTCTGAGCTGTCAGCACAGAGCCCAACAGCAGGCTTGAACCCAGGAGCCATGAGATCATGACCTGAGCCAAAGTCGGACACTTAACCAACTGAGCCAGCCAGGTACCCCAAATTAACTTTAGTATAGAGTTTAATTGACGCAGATAAATTATGGACAACAGTGGCAGCAATAATTGTCTTTTAAATAGAAAAATCTTGATCTCATGATGAAACTGTGATTTGAGGTCAACTTCAAATAGGGGTATTCTAGATTAAAGAGAAGTATTTTCAGAGGCTCTGGTAAATGCAGGCTATTTGTGGGGAGCAAAAAGTAGTTTAGGGTGACTACACTGATTTATATAATAGGCAAGAAATTATGAAGGCTTCCCAGGATCAAATTGTGAAGGGTCTTAAATACAAGGCTCTCATTCAAGTATTAAGAGGAATAATAGAAATTCAATAGCAATGTCAAAAAATGTTGTTTTACATTTTGAAAAACACTTCCCTCTTGCCATTTATTTTTTTTTAATTTTTTAAAAATATTTTTTATTTATTTCTAGGTGAGAGAGAGACAGCGTGAGCAGGGGAGGGTCAGAGAGAGAGGGAGACACAGACTCTGAAACAGGCTCCAGGCTCTGAGCTGGCAGTCAGCACAGAGCCCGACGTGGAGCTTGAACCCACAAACCGTGAGATCATGACCTAAGCAAAAGTCGGACACTTAACCGACTAAGCCACCCAGGCACCCCATCCCTCTTGCCATTTAGACTCCTACCTGTGTCAGTGCTACAGAGTGGTTTTAATTGGCAAAACCAGGAATCAAACTCAAGTTTGAAAGCAGAACACATTTAAGTCTTAACCATCATACCATATTGTCTCAGGGTTCTCATGTATATTGCAATGAGATGAATCCTTCCTGCCTTATATATTGGCTACGATTGATCAAATGAGATGGTGCATGCATGGTTATTCATCATATACCTGATACATATTAAGTGCTTAGTAAATTATATATTTCTGTCCTGTAATGCTTTCAATCTGGCGGCCTCTGCCTGCTTTCCCTCCAGCAATGCAAGCATGCACACTCAGCATTTTCCCTTGTAGTGCCTAGTTACACAGTGACTGACAGCTCCATTACCCAGATTCTTAGTATAATTTCTCAGTCCTCTCATCCAATTTAATTCAATAGATATTTACTGAAAGTTTACCAGTGCTCAGCAGACCATTTAGCAAGCCCTCTGTTAGGTGAAAGAGGATACAAAGATGAGTATGGCATACTCTTTGCACTCTAGGAGTCTTTAGTTTAATGGTTGAAATAGGTATATTCATAAACATCTCATACAAGGCTCATGTGGACATAGTTTTGATTGCCTGCTGGAGGCAGATGTAGGGCAGATGTGAAAATTTGAGAGTTCTGTGCAGTCTATTTTTTAATTAGGACAAAATATAATGGCTGGCTTTAGTTGGAATCATTTGTCAAAAAGTCTAAGGTACTGTGGTTCAGAAATTACACAGGAATTATAAAACATTGCATCTTAGGTAATAGAAGAAAACATGTCTAATTGCTCAGTTTGTGAATGTTATCTATTTTTCAATAACCAAGCAAGCAAAAACCAGTTTATCACCTAGACATTTGTACTGCATTTCAACATGAATGTGTACAAGATATCAAGATATATTTTATATAATTCAGTAAATGAGAATCTCATTTCCTCCAATAAATTATTAAGCAGTAACTTTCTCTAAAGTCTCTTAATGCAAATCACTGAAGTAAACATGTAGTTTACTCATGAAACACATCTGTAAAAATGACAACACTAAAAAATTGTCTCGAGGAATATTTGATTACCATTGGTTTTGTATGTTTCTTTAATCTTAGATATTTTATAAAATATTTAAATTATTTTTCATAGTCAATATAGAAAAATTAAAATTTACTTGAAACCTTAAACCTATTAATAATATTTACAAAACCTTGAATTCTTAATTCCAGTACTCTTATCCTCTGTACACTGTTCAAGTCACCTGATTCACACTAGCTTACCTCCTAGTAAAAACAAAAAATATACAACCATGTAGCATTATTTATTATTAAAGAAAATTAAACATGTCTAAAAATATTATTATTTAATCAGGAAATATACTTAAAAAGAAAATCTGCAGAAAGCAATTATTAAGTTCTTTTCAATAATTTAATAACCTTTTCTTTTTCAAGTTAAGGAACAGAATGATCTTTTTTATATAGCACTAAGATATTGTAATTAAAATGCTGGCATCTTTCATCATGCTGCACTGCCTCAGTGTTCTCATCTGTAAGGCAATAATACATATTGAGTAAAGCTAATTCTGGCTTCCAATCTTAATTAAGAAAGTGCTGTTATATGCAGCAACACATAGCCCTTACATTTCCCAATACCCAATACCCAGGGAAGACATAAATTCCTCACTGCCTGAATTAATACTGGCACACAGGCACATAAGGACCAGAATCTTCATCACTGGCTCATAATATTTGATTGCTCATCGTTGGCAAGTTACTCTAACTAGGCACTCTAATGGGTACACACATAACCAAACATGCTGACGATGTTGCTTTTGCATCTGAGGGTTCCATGCAAGCAAAAGAAGAAGCCTCAAGGAGTTGACAGAGTAATGGGGAAAATTGCATTTTATGAAGTAAGGAAAATTACTGAAAGTCTAGAGACATAAATGAATATTGCCCCTTAGACAGAACTCTTATATATACTCTTCATGAAAGAAACTCCTTTATGATATTCAAAATAGACTCTCTGTGAACAAAGATCATGTTTATTGTAGAACTAATAGAGAAACTGTTGATATTGATCAAGAACACTTTAAAGAAATCAAAGGTCCAAGCTCTGGTAGGGGCATCCTAGAGTATGTTGGAGAAACAATATTAAGGAATATATCTTCTGTAGTAAATAGCAATAACAATTTACTGAGAATTGACCTGGAAGATAGTTGAACTTATATTGACCATAAGAGTCACAGTCAGTCATTCAGCAAATACTTATTGAGTAAACTCCTTTTGGCAAGTTCTGTTCTAGACACAATGGATAGGTCATGAATAATATGTTTCCTGCTCTCCAGAATAGCAATAAAATCTAATAAATGAACAAAATAAATTCAACTTGTAGTTAAAATTATGCAGAGCATAAGAACACACGATATGATAAATACTAGTTAGAGGATTAAGTCTAAAGCACAAATATCTTTGGTGTATTTCAAAAGGAGTAGGAAGGCCAGAATGACTGGGACAAACAGAGGGTGGAGGAGAGGGATTGAAGAGGTAGGCAGGGGCCAGATCTTACAGAACTGTCTTTTAGGCTATGTAAGCAATTTAGATTTCATTCAAACTGCAATTCTAGCAATTAGAGGATTTAAGTAGTAAGGTGAAAATATTTTACCCTAAAGTCTATGCCTGTAAACTCTGATGTACAGTTTTAAAAGATCACTCTGATTATAGTGTCAAAACTATATTGTAAGGTCATGGATGCAAAAGTAGAAAGAATCAATGGGATCATTTAGGCAAAAGATGATGGTTATGTGGAATTGGAGATAAATGGACAGATACAGCATCTTTTGGGAGTTAGAGCCACAGGAAGAATGTAGTGATTTACTAGCTGAAGGCAAAGATAGGAAACCACGTAAGACATTTGAGGTTTATACAGATTGTTCCTAAGAGTGGGCAAGTTGACACAAAACAAGTTGTCATACCCAATTCTGAACAAAACCATGGTGTCTCTACTTCAAAAATACCACAGGTGGTTCTGATTATGATACTCCAAAGGGAAGGAAAGAGATAATAGAAAGCTAATGAAATATTTAAGGTGTAGAGATTGGAGGCATGATTGTGGTATTGAGGAAATCTTTCCTCCAGGAAATCCAGGGAGTCAGAAGGCTTGTGTTCTAAGTCCAGCTCTGTTACTCTACCAGGCGAAATTCTGAGGAATGAGCTGTATCTTTGTAAACGTTCTGTCTGCTTTGTAGAACAAGAGTTCTGTGGAAGAAGATTATCTCTATAGTCACTAATAGCTAGTCCCAATTAATCTTTTGCTTTGAAAAATTATGGGTGAGAGATGCATGATAAAAGTGCATATAATCATGTTTTAAATAATTTTCTCATCAAATTATAGACTATTTTAAACCTTGGAAACAGCTAGAACTTTGAAAAAAGTAAATATTACTCAAATGAAAGTTGATACTGTTTTATTTAGGTATTAGTGAAATCATAAAATATTTACCTTATATATTGAATAGCTACAAATCATAATTCATTTCTTAATCATAATCCATTTCCAAATCATAAATCATTTCTTATGTGTTAAGCTCCCAAAATATAAAAGTACTTTACAAGATTAGATAAAATCATATATAAGAGAATCATTACTTAGCACTTACTGTGTGTGGGATACTGCTTTAAAAATGTTAACTCGGGGCACTTGGGTGGCTCAGTCGCTTAAGCCTGTAACTTCGGCTCAGGTCATGATCTCACCGTTCGTGGGTTCGAGCCCTGCGTCAGGCTCTATGCTAACAGTTCAGAGCCTAGAGCCAGTCTTCAGATTTTGTCTCTCTCTCTCTCTCTCTGACCCTCCCCTGTTCACTTTGTCTCTGTCTCTGTCTCTCTCTGTCTCTCCCTCTCAAAAATAAATGAAACATTAAAAAAATAAAAATTTTAACTCAATTAAATTATCAAGATACCCTTATAAGGTAAGAGCTATTTTTACAACTATTCCATAGATAAGAAAATAAGACACAGAGAAATTAACTTTCTTCAAATCACATAGCTAATAAGTGGATGGGTCAAGATTTTTATCCAACTTATTTGGCACTAAGGTTTCTGCCCCTAAATGTTACATTATATCTGAAGTTGATAAAGGAAGGCCTGTATTCTTTTTTTTTCTTTCATTTTTCTTTTTCTTCCTTCCTTCCTTCCTTCCTTCCTTCCTTCCTTCCTTCCTTCCTTCCTTCCTTCCTTCCTTCCTTTTTTTCTTTGAGAGAAAGAGCACATATGAAGCCAGGGGAGGGGCAGAGGGAGGAAGAGACAGAGAGAGAGAGAGAGAGAGAGAATCTTAAGTAGGCTCCATACCCTGCAAGGAGTCTGATGCAGGGTTCAGTTATCTCAGGGCCATGAGATTGTAACCTGAGCTGAAATCGAGTCAGATGCCTAACAAACTGAGCCACTCAGGTGCCCCAGGAAGGACCGTATTCTTGAGAATTGAACATAAAGAAGCAGTTTCTGAGTTCCTGTGATAAATTATTCTGCATCATTATGAGGAAAAGAACAAAGACCCTTAAATTCCATAAAAGGAATTTTAAAGAAATGAAAAGGAGATCTTATCAACCAAAAACTTTTTATGCATTTAGCAGGATTGATTGAATAAACTAGCACACAGTATATGTTTATTGAGTGGATTTACACCAGAATAGGTTTTAAGTAGACTCACTTATAGCAAGTAGGTTTTCCCTAATAATCTTTAAGATGACTTGATTAGAGTGGTTCGGAAGAGATCATCTTCCCAAATAAGAGGGAAAGAGAAGAAAGTTTTGTTGGATATTTGGTACAGCTATCTAACAGGCTTATATTTTTCTTAAAAGCACACATAAAAATTAGGCAATGTATATGTATATAACTCTATTGTAAATCTTAGTCTTACTTCAAACAATGAATTAGGTTACCACAAAATTAAATTCACTTGTTTCAAACAAAAACTTTTATTCTGCTGAGTTGGAAGATGTGAAAAGATTTCTTTCTCCTGAATTACTTTTTTGCCACAAAGCAAACCTAATCCATTTTTAAAATTTGGTTTCTTTCTATTTGGTTTACTATGAGGAAATATAACAGTTAAAAATATTGAGTATGAGGGGCGCCTGGGTGGCTTAGTCGGTTAAGCGTCCGACTTTCGCTTAGGTCATGATCTCGCGGTTCGTGGGTTCGAGCCCCGCATCGGGCTCTGTGCTGACTGCCAGCTCAGAGCCTGGAGCCTGTTTCAGTCTGTGACTCCCTCTCTCTCTGACCCTCCCCTGCTCACGCTGTCTCTCTCTCTCTCTCTCCTAGGAATAATAAAAAAATATATTGAGTATGAATATTTGGATAAAATCAGATGTTGCAAAACTTAAACATGTTTGTTAAATCCTAAAGTGCTTTTTTGATTATATAAGATAGAATATATTTATTAAGTATAGTTATAGTGGCATACTATGCATTTAAAATTCCCTTTATTGGAAAATGGAAGTTCATCTATGAAATACATTACTGGCGTATTTGGTTCGCCATTACATCTGTTTTCCTATTTAGAATACAGGGGAGTTTCTCTCTTGGCAGTGTGAATGTATATGGACTCACTGACCTTAAAACATGTATCTAGCCTTCATCCATTACTTATAATAGCTGGGCATCAACTCAATACATTATATACATTATATCATGCATCAACCCAGTAGGTAGATCTGTTTTCATCTCCATTTTACAGGTGAGTAAATTCAGACTTGCAGTGGTTAAATAATTAACCAAAATAGACCTAAGGCAATGTATTTCAACCAGTGGGATTTGAATATAAGATTTCTGTGTCAAAAGCTGCAAACCCTATCCACAGGCATATAGAGTTGACATCATTAAGTATATTAAATATATTTAATAGATATTTTTAAACTGTATTTAATCTCTACCTTGTTTTTTGTCTGTATAATTTGAAAAATTATTTTTTTCATAATGTCACTTTTTCCTCTTTTTACCACCACCTGCCTTGTTGTTGAATATTTCTTCTCAGGATCAATTCCTTGGTCTCCTACTTGGTTGGTCTCTTACCTCAGTCCTCTTTAATAATAGATTTGGTATGCTGTCAGCAGATTAAAGTTTATTTGTTTGTTTGTTTGCTTGCTTGCTTGCTTGTTTTAAGCAGATTCCAGTTTAAATTAAATTTGTGTTACTTCATTCAAACCCTTCTGTGTTCTTCAATATAAATATGAAAATTTTTTTTCTTTAATTAGAGTATGAGGAGGGAAAAGGGAGAGGAGAGAGAGAGGGAGAGAGAGAGAGAGAGAGAGAGAGAGAGAATTTAAGCAGGCTCCACACTGAGTGGACCCATGTGGGTCTTAATTCCAGGACCCTGGGATCATGACCTGTGTAGAAATCAAGAGTTGGATGCTCAACTGACTGAGCCACCCAGGTACCCCAATATGAAAAATTTTATGTTATTTTATAAGACTCCTGATCACCATCCTCCATTAACTACTTTCTATCTCCCTTTCCACTGTCAACTCTATTTTATCCAAGCTGGTTTCCTCTGTGATTTAGGAACTTGTGATACTATTTTCACCTTCATGTCTTCTTTTCTCATTCTTTTTCCTATTTTACCTTTACATAGAAAAGGACAAGTTAAAGTGCCACTCTCTAGGCTGATTTTAGCTACTGCACTCCATATTAACATATTTCTTCTTGAAACTCCAGGCATTTATTATTCCTACCATTCATGAGGTATTTAATCATGTAGTGTCTAATATTCTCATATAACTTGAGGTGTATACTCATTACCTCTTCACTGAGTCTTACACAATCTCTACCCATGACTTCTCTATTATATGCTGAGTGAATAGTAACTGCAGTTAATTATGCATTTACCAAAGTTGTTCCACTTGAGAATAATCAAAGGTGATTGTACTTGAAAATGCAGTATCAGCTAAATGGTTTCAGCAATAACACTGTTATTTTTATATTAATTTTCCTGTTTGTAAAGGTGCAGAAAAGGAAAATTACACATGCATTCAAATTAAAATATGCAGTCAAACATGGAAGCTGACTATATTTGTCAATACAGCAATTTGAGACAAAAGTTATAAAATTGCAGGCTTAAAAATAAAAGCATGGATTACCATTTAAGATTAGGTTTGTAAATAGTGCTTGAATATCTTTCTTTGATAACAGATATAGTAAAATTTTATGTTAATTTCAGGTGTCCTTTGCAAGTGTTCCTGCCTCCTTAAAGAACCCATATCAGAATATTTATAATTTAGTAATATTTACTGTATATTTAAACAGTGGTTTTGTAAGTCAAAGAATATCAAAGACCACAAAATTTTTAGCAAATATTTATTGAGCACCTAATATATAATAAACACTATTAGAGAAAGAATTTTAACAAAGAGTTAATTTCTTCTCACAAGTGCTCATATACTGGTTTTGAGGTGGCCATAGAAAATCAAAGCACTACAAAAACAAATACCTGCTTTAATGGAGGCCTGTGTAATATGCACTTGGAACAGACATGAGACACAAATTGGTTTCAGTTGATAATGAAATGTTTTTTGTCTAATACCTATTTTACCTAGGAATCTAGAGGGTGTCCCAATTTAAGGGAATCGGATATTCAAATGTATAAAATTTGAGAGTTTGGAGTATCATACAGGAAGATACGCTAAGAATTACTCCACTGCTTTTAAAACATTTATACATACATGGATATAAAAGATTTACACAAGACTTTGTGATTACACAACTTCTGATTAATGAGATTTACAGCTAAAATAGAGAACTGCCTCTTCTGGTTCCAAATTTTCAAATAGAAGCTCTTAATATGGGTTCATGAAATGCTATAACTGGTTTTTCAGGAAAGCTACTGTTTGTTATGAAAATTGGATTTATCCAAGCACCAGCTTACAGATGACCTCCCTGGGTGTAAAATAGTCATTGGGAAATTCAGGCTCAGGCCAATGGCATTAATATATGGAATAGTTCTCCATGTTGGAACTAGAAACAAACCAAATTAAGAGACCATTTTATTGGTCAGAAACATCACATCTGTAAAACCTGCACATCATAGTTTCTGTGGATCATATAGCTATATAGAGCAATTGCAAGCAATGTACTAGAGGCTCTGAATCTTGAGTTTCTGCTGTTGCCATATGCAGTATTTAATCCTTGAATATGCCCTCATGATCCATGAGAATCTCTCATATCTAAACTATACTGGATCAGTGTAGGTACTCTACTTGTATTGGATATAACATGCTTTTCCATTTTCCTTCAATTCAGTATTTCAGAACATTCCAATGAAATATAAACCAAGGTTTTGATAGCTTATTTTAAAATGGTAATAGAGGGGCGCCTGGGTGGCTTGGTCGGTTGAGCCTCCGACTTTCGCTTAGGTCGTGATCTCGCGGTTCGTGGGTTCGAGCCCCGCGTCGGGCTGTGTGCTGACTGCCAGCTCAGAGCCTGGAGCCTGTTTCAGTCTGTGGCTCCCTCTCTCTCTGACCCTGCCCTGCTCACGCTGTCTCTCTCTCTCTCCTAGAAATAAAATAAAAATTAAAAAAAAAATAAAATGGTAATAGAAATATGATAAAATGACTAATGTCCAGTAACACCATTAGATGTTATTCAACATAAAAACATTATGACACTGACTACAAAGTAAAACTGTGAAAGTATATTATGAAATTCAAGCCCTACAGTTTTACTGTACAGGGGTACTTATTGTAGAACTACATTAGAAACACCCATTAATACCCCAATGTTCATAGCAGCACTCTCCACAATAGCTAAAACATGGAAAGAACCTAAGTGTCCATCAACAGATGAATGGATCAAGAAGATGTGTTTTATCTATACCATGGAATACTACATGGCAATGAGAAACAATGAAATCTGGCCATGTGTAGCAACATGGATGGACCTTGAGGGTGTTATGCTGAGTGAAATAAGTCAGGCAGAGAAGGACAAGTATCACATGTTTGCACA